>NC_051160.1:133348046-133648046 GCF_013339745.2 Dermacentor silvarum | reverse complement strand
GATATCGCAGGTTTGTTGATACTCTTTAGCTTTAAATCATCGGGGATTTTCAAGCGCCTAGTGTAGAACCTACAATATTGTATATTATCACATTTTTGCTGCACTAAAGATAATATTGATAAGATTTACGTTTATTTGCCGTTGAATAACTTGAATATTAACCATCATTTGCTAGTTTCATTTCATTGCATTTATTATAGCCTAAAGACCACAATGTATTACAGAGGGGAGTGGGGTAAAAAAGTTACAAAAGAAAGAAAACAAAGAAGGCAGCAAGAGACGTAGTCATAGACATGAGATGCCCGAAGCGATGGTGTCGATTAAGGCCGTACGAAATTGTGCGTGTCTTCCATAGCAATCAACGCGCCGGGAATGTGCTTACATTCTTGACACGTCCTGGGAAGTAAGGACTCATGACAAGTTTGGGGCGACACTGCAAAACTCCAAGTGTTGATGATCAATGCGAGGAGATATGTAGGTTGGGGATGAAATAAGATTATCGCGCCGATATGAATTATGCAAGTACATATATATATATATATATAGTGTATCGAACAATTTTCTCTTGATCTGAGAGGTCACTACAACTTTTTTATACAAAAAAGCCTTCCTGGACAACATACATTTTGAATAATCTTGCTTATCCGTCGGTTCCCTCTTACCAGGATGCGGGGATTATAGTCTCGCTGTTTATTTAATCACACTGGAAAAAATACAGAACACACAATGGTAATAAAGAGCACCGAAAAACTTTTTATACGAAGCTTTCAAAGAAATTACTAAACCACTGAAATACCCAAACTCAAAAAAATAATATGCACTTACCATTTGCTATATTCTCACCCGTGATAATTTTTTGAGTGCGCCTACGGTGACATCACGTACAGATGACAACCACATCCACTTATGGGCTCTTGGAAAAGTGGAACAATGTAAATAAAGGTAACGACAAAAAAATGACCTTATGGCTTAATAAAATACTCAGATTTCGTTTTGGTAAGCAAAATTTAAAAAAAAGCATAGCGCGGTGTCCCGCGCTATGAAGAATAGAAGTCAACCGTTGCAGGTCGAAAGTATGTCTTTTATTTTCCCGTCGCAGGTTGTCGCTGGAGTCAACTACAAGTTGATATTCGAGACTGCTCCATCGAACTGTGCCATCGCTGATGGTCCATATTCTATCGAACACTGCAAGCCTACAACTGATCAGGTGAGTAATCTTGGCTGTTAGCAGGCAGGAAACAAATCGCATCCTTTTTTTTATTATCTTGGTGATACACTATCCACTGCTTTTTGACGTTCTAGAAAAGAATTCCATCGCTTTGTTGAAATGTTTACCGGGAAACGCTGGCGGCGAACGCTACGCATGAAGGCGATCTTTCTGGCAGAAACGCGGCCTCTCGCGTGGGCCGATCTTTCGTTATTGTTTCGCACTTCTAATATTTCAGTCTGAGAAGACTTAACAGAAAAGGCATGGCCGTCGGTGTTTTGTTTCATGACATCTGTTTGTCGGCTGTCATTGTTAAAATTGCGAGGAATAACTTTTCAAGGAATGTAGGAGAAGGTATGAACACCTTTAGTCATAGAAGAACTTTTGTGCCGTATAGATTACATACGAGAATTTTTGCTCACAGGACGCCAATGCCGGCTACAGTGCCGACACCAGATTTTCTGCGACACGGGCAGCTTAATACTATCGCGTTAATACACTATAAGGAGCATAGAGTGGCACACGGATTCCTGAAGTGTGGTGTAAAAGGAGAAAACCAACAACCAACAGCTCACGTACAAGGTGGCTTCGCATTTCTGGTACTGAATACAGCGCCTCTGCACAATCATATGAACGGCAGCTGCATCATTGCTTGAAGAGAAAAATCCCGGCAGAACCAGCCTGAGATTGATATCTATAATGAACCGCTTGCTTTGTTGTACCACTAGTAACCACACATGCTCTTCAAGGTCTGCATCATGCTCAGCATTGTAGCAACGACGTTTGGCGTCCGCACGGCGCTGTTTACGGTGTTTAAGATCCGTGGGAGAGTCCTCATTTGAACCACCCTCAGAGGAGGGCTTTTGTCACCTACATTTCGCCTATAATTCTCCCTATGCTGTACGTGATCCCGGCCACGGCGGCCGCATTTCGATGGGAGTGAAATGCGAAAACACTCGTGTACTTAGATTTAGGTGCACGTTAAAGAACCCCAGGTGGTCCAAATTTTCGGAGTCCCCCACTACGGCGTGCCTCATAATCAGAATTGGTGTTGGCACGTAAAACCCCACAATTTTTTTAATGCTGTACGTGGTGCCTTTGTTGGTATCTTATGATTTGACGAATAATAATCGGGCCCTTTCGTTTCCTCTCTTCTCGTTCATTACGTAGTGAGGATCTCCGAATCCGCCATCATTGATGCCTTCCGAAAGCATGTGTGGGTTTATTGACAAGTTGCCTTCACAGAGAAAAAGTTCACGTGCTATGCGACGCATGCGGTAAATACGATCCTCTATCATGGCGGTGATTGGCGGCGCTGCCTAACACTTCCAGGTTAAGTTCATGTAGACAGACATAAATACCCGAGAAAGTGGGCGGAAAAACGGTGCCACGGTAGCTCACGCAGCAATAGCATTGCACGCGTAATGCAAAGACGGGGGTTCGTATGCCACCAGCAGGCATTTGTATTGTCATCCACTTTCATTTCAATTTATTTGTCATTTTTATAATTCAATAATTAATTACAGATAATTCCCCCTATGTTGTCCTTGGTGTGATTGTTTCTGGAATCTTAGATACGACTAAGTTTATGTATATATTGTAACGATGTTGAGGAACACAGGTTAACAAAACAACGATATTTATTAAGGGCGAACCTAGGCCCACGACAAAAAGTCACTGCGGTCGTGAAGAATGCCCGGCAGTCGCGTTCTAAAACTGGCATCTAACCGTCTTCTTTCTTCACGAGTCCTGTCTCGTGCGCGTGGCGCATGCGAGCCGGGTCCAACCGGGCGCTCGTGCCACGAAGATCGCTGCCTGTTGTTGCTGAACAACACCACGGTACGGCGTGCACAGTGTCCAATACGAAGGGCGCGCAACTTGAATGTGTCCAAGTTGTCGCGGCATTATCCCCCTTCTTAACGCATCGACCCGATGCGTGAGAGAAAGTAGTGGTTCCTGTGAGCTCTCACTTTTTTTTTTTTTCATCATCTCTCGTGGTAGGGTTTCATGCGGACGATATTTACAACTTCCGTAGGGTTGCGCCGTGTTGAGCTCTCGTGTCCAGCGGATTTCACTTCGTAAGTGACGTCGCTTATACGACGAAGTATTTCGTAAGGGCCGAAGTAACGGCAGAGAAGCTTTTCAGACAGTCCACGGCGTCGCACTGGGGTCCATACCCACAACTTGTCACCGGGCTGATAATGCGCTTCACTACGTCACTGGATGTACCGGCAGAAGTCTATGCGTTGTTGGCGGAGTATTCGGTACCTTACCATCTGTCGTGCCTCCTCAGCTCTTTGCAAGAAGTCATCTAGGTCAGATGAGTTATTGTTTTCTTCATCTAACGGCAACATAGGATCCAAAGTTGTGGTTACTGCTCGGCCGACTGCAAGTTCAAACGGGGCGACTTGTGTTGTTTCTTGAACGGCCGTATTATATGCGAAGGTGGTGTACGGCAAAATTTAGTCCAACAGCCTATGTTCAACATCGACATACATCGAAAGCATGTCAGCCACTGTTCTGTTGAGGCGTTCAGTTAAACCATTTGTCAGAGGGTGGTACGCCGTAGTTCTCCTGTGATCAGTATGTGTCATTTGCAACAAGCATTTCATTAGGTCCGCCGTAACGGCTCTTCCACGATCGGTAATAACAACTGTGGGAGCGCCATGCCTGAGCACGATATTGTTGACAAAGAATTTCGCAACTTCGACAGCCGTTGCACTGTACGGGAAATCAGTTTCGGCGTAACGGGTCAGATAGTCCGTGGCCACAACTACCCACTTTTTGCCTAAAGATGATGTTGGGAAGGGTCCAAGGAGGTCCATACCGACTTGTTGGAATGGGGCTTTTGGTGGATCTATTGGCTGGAGGAGGCCTGCCGGTTTTACGGATGGAGTCTTGCGCCTTTGACACTCGCGACAAGTCTTGACATAGTGCTGCACGGATGCTGACAACTTAGGCCAGTAGTATTGCAGACGAATCGTGGCGAATATACGGCTCACGCCCATGTGGCCAGATGAAGGTTCATCGTGACATGCATGCAAAATTTCTTCTCGCATAGCTGTGGGTACAACAAGTAAAAACTTTGTCTCGCTTTTCTCGAAGTTTCTCGTGTAGAGGACACTTCCTCGCATAGAGAACGAGGATAGCCCTCTAGAGAAAATACGCGGGAGTTGAACGCGAGAGTCCCTCCAGGCGCTGTATAAGTGGTAGCAATTCCGGGTCATCTCGTTGTTGTTGAGCGATTTGTGATGCGTCAACAATGCCTAGGAACGGGAAATCCTCTTCTGACACAGTTGTATCGACTGGTGCGCGTGACAAGCAGTCGGCATCGCTGTGTTTCCTCCCTAATCGGTATACGACAGCAACATCTTACGTTTGCAGCCTAAGGCTCCATCTTGCTAGTCGTCCGGATGAATCCTTGAGATTCGCCAGCCATCAAAGCGAATGGTGATCACTTACTGCTCTGAATGGTCTACCATAGAGGTAGGGTCGAAATTTACATATTGCCCAAATGACTACAAGACACTCTTTCTCGGTTGCCGAGTAGTTTGCTTCTGCTTTCGAGAGCTTACGGCTGGCATAAGCAATTACTTTCTCCTGGCCGTTCTTCCATTGCACTAGTATGGCACCGAGGTCGGCGTTACTCGTATTGGTATGAACTGCAGTGTCGGCTGTCTCATCAAAATGGGCAAGGATTGGAGAAGCTTGCAGGCGTTTCCTTAACTCGTCAAAGGCATCCTGTTGTTCGCTTTTCCACATGAAAGGATACATCTTGTCGTGTTAGTATTGTAAGTGGCTCAGAAATGTTTGAAAATTTTTCCACAAATCTGTACTATGCGCATAAACCAAAAAAATGTCGCACTGTCTTTTTGTCTGTGGGTGTCGGGAACCTCGCAACGGCTGCTGTCTTTTCGGGATCTGGCCGAACGCCTTCAGCACTGATGACGTGTCCAAGATACCAAAGTTCATCGAAGCCGAATTGGCAATATATATATATATATATATATATATATATATATAGTTCAAAAAATAGAAGCACGTAGGAAAAACATAACAAGACTTTACTGACGTTTCGGCTGGGGTCCGGCCTTCATCAAGAGTGCGTGTACAAGCATACAGAGCTCAATTTATACCTTTTTGCCGTAAGGGTGAAAAGAGACAAGAAAAAAATACAAAGTGGAAAGAAAAAAATATATATACAAAGTAAAAAAGAATACAACGAACACGTAAATGGAAAACTGCGCGTGCACAGAGTGGAATTATTAAAAAAAGTGAAAAGAAGGTGCACCGACCTTGTCGGTTCACCGACCGAAACTGATGGGTAAATAAACCGCAGAGAACCGCGAAGTTGTGCTTCGCACTTTCTACATATGCTGGGCCTATTGAAAAATCCAGTTGCTATATATATATATATATATCAATAAAGTCATATCATAAGAAGCCTAAGAACAATGAGATCAAGGACAGCATAGGGGAAATTACTTGTACTTACCTATTTAATAAAAGGCATGCTAACTTAATGAAAATGGATGCAAAAACAACTGTCCGCACGTGGGGAACGATCCCACGTCTTCGTATTACGCTTGGGATGCTCTTACCATAGAGCTACAGCGGAGATGTTTTCCCATCCAATTTCTGGGGTATTTATGTTTTACAACTAGAACTAACCCTGGGAGTGTAAGCCACCACCACCCCTCACAAACCATGGCGGCGGATGTGGAACATCTTTTCTGCCGCAGGCGTCACGAGCACGTGATCTTTTTGGGTGATGGCAACTGGTCAATAAACTCACACATATGCTACCTGAACGCATCAATGATGCCGGATTCGAGCCCTCGTTATGTAATGAACGAGAAGAAAGGGAACCGAGGGGTCCGATTATTATTAAGCATATCATAAGAAGCCCACAAACAATGACACCAAGGACAGCATAGGGAAAATTACTTGTACTTGTAATTGAATTAAAGGAATTGTAAATTAATAGAAATGAAAATGGATGAAAAAACAACTGTGCGCAGGTGGGGAACGATCCCACGTCTTCGCATTACGTGTGCAAGCTATTACCATTGAGCTGCCGCGGAGCCTATTTCCCATCCACTTTCTGGGGTGTTTATGTTTTACAACTAGAACTAGCCCTGGGAGTGTTATCCAGCGCCACCACTCACAAACCATGGCGGTGGATGTGGAACATCCTTTCTGCCGCAGGCGTCACGAGCACTTGATCTTTTTTTGGTGATGGCAACTGGTCAATACATCCACACATATGCTACCTGAAGACATTAATGTTGCCGGATTCGAGCCCTCGTTATGTAATGAACGAGAAGAAAGGGAACCGAGGGGCCCGATTATTATTAATTATATCTTAAGAAGCCCACAAACAATGACACCAAGGACAGCATAGGGAAATTGCTTGTACATAATTATTGAATTAAAGTAATGATAAAAATAACGAAAACAGTGCACTCAAATACCCCACGAAAGTTGTAAAGTGTATTTTTAAATTATTACCTGCATGCTGTTTTACCATTTCAGGCTTCAGCAGCCTGCACTGCAATCATCTACGAGCGTCCGTGGGATAACTACAGGGAACTTACATCCTTCAGGTGCCACAAGTGAAATGCCTACCTGACCGATACGAGGCCACCTATATGCTGCAATATTGCTTATCTACAAGTGATCAAATTCAAATTGAAGATGTTACTTGCATATTAATGAGGTGAATGCGAGAATAAAAATATTTTTTTGCAAGACGTGATGTGCTATAAAGAGCGGTGAACCAACATTCCTTTGTGTGGACAGCCCAACGCCTTTTTCGATGTCGATGGCATCTCCACGCAATACACGTTCTTTTAATGTACATGCACGAGTAAATCTACAGCGCTTTTGCTGAAATAGAGAATAGTGTTCAAAACGCTTTCGAACAGGAACACCACTTTTGAAATCACAAATAAAACGAGGCCAAGATGGCATTGCTGTAAAAGTGAAGATTAGAAAGCAGGAAAGGACCAATTTAATTGTCCCGCTATGCCTACAAAAAAGGGCTTACGGTGAAAAATATTTTATTACTCTACCACTGCCGAGGGCATTTCGAAGATCGGGAATCAAATTTAAGTTTTTAAAGTTCAATATTGCAGAGCCACGCTTAGGCAATTTACCTTTGTAGCCACACTTGTTTTCTTCTTCATTACTATGGTGATAATCTATAAAACATAACGCAACCTCTTTTACCTATCTCACCTTTGTAGCAAACGACGTAAATCAATTCTTTATATTATAGATATCTGCTTGAAAATGTTGAAATATTTTGGGACACTGCATGGTATATCAGTACAGTGTCACAATTGAGCAGCGAACAAGCGTTATGGCGTGTTTTTATTTCAGATTGGCATGCTATATGTATTGCGAAAAAAATATGTGTATTTACTTTATTGCATTTCGAGTGCTCTAAGTGAAATTGCAGAAAGCATCTTAAAAGCAAGACGGTGCACCATTTTTTCTATACTTATGTGGGGTCCTTTTTCCATCGGAAATAATTGTGCTCATCAATATTTTGAAAGTTACGGGATGTGTTGTGTACCTAAACAGTATATTCAGTGTCTAAGATTGATTTTAAATAGAAATGATCAGCATGCATCCAACCATGTGCTGCGAATATTCAGACCGGTAGTTTCAGTTTTCTTTCCAGCAATTTATCGAAAATTTACTCTCTGGCAGCGACTGCTTTCCTCATTTTTATGCACAAGTATCTGGTGACTGTGGAAACTACTTATTTTCCGCAGTCTAGTCTTTTGGACGTCCGCCGAAGTAATGCTGAAGAGTTTTCCGAGAGGTTCATAAAACATACTTAGAAATAAAAGCCGCACAGCCTGGATTTAAACTGATAACATACAAATTGCCAGTCCGAAGTGTTACCCCTCGACCACACTACTTTTTTTACCTTCATTGTCTTCTTCATCGTCACACATGCACTTCGAAATACCGGCATATTATACAGTCACACACTGGTCCAACTATATTTAGAATTTTTTCAGTCCTTTCGCACTTCAGGAATCGAGACCCAATCTGATGATTCCGATTGGGCTCTAAGCATTTCTCTATGTTAAAGAGCAATTTCCATAAAGCTTGCGCGCACGCATCCCACACTCTCATTTGCGCTGCAAACCTGCATTCGCGTTTTCCGCAAGCCGTGGAGGTTTAGGATCATTATGGAGTCGTATGGTATGCCCGCCGTGTTTTCTAGTGATAGGAACCTCGTCCCGTAAGTGTTTAGTGGCAGTGATATTTTTCTAGTGCGCTGGAGCACGCCACAATAACATACTGCATCCCTGGAATCTAAAAATACTTATTCTACAGTCCCTGGCTTTTTGCTTAACAGACAATTAGTAGCTCATGAAACAAATATGCCTAGTAGCATAAATGAAGAACCTAAACGAAGAGAATGGTAAAAAGCTATAGTAAGGTTAAGAAAAAAGGAGCAGTTACTCCCAAAAGACGAAGCATCGTTTGCGATACCAAATTAGTAGAAAGCTATACGGAGTAAGGATAGTAGTTTTCTCGGCTGCATAAACTTGTACACATTTGCTTACTAACTGATTTACCAAGCATGGTATCAGCGCGCACAACAAACATGAATATACCACACTCGATGACCGGACACAAGCATTGTCAAAACGCTGGCGGGAGCAAGCGCGGTTCAAGCAGCGAGCGAAGGTTCGTGCGGTCTATCGCTTCAAAGGAAACAGCGGCGAAAGCACAGCGCATGCTAAGCTAAGTGCCGTGTGGGGATCGCTTTCAAGATACGGTGCGCGCGACAGCCCGCAGCCGCGCAACGTACAAGTACGCTGTTGCTAGAAGAGTCACATCCCTTGCCTCCCGCACTGCCTTCCCGCTTTTGTCCTTTCGCGTGGGAGATTGAGTCACCAGTTCCCCTTACACCCGGTTGCAAAATACGCATTTGGTGCCGCAGCTAAACGTCGCCTCCCCTCCCTCCCATCCCCCATGGCCTTTCGCATGACGAAAGACGTCGGGTTTGCTCTACGCCGTGCGTTCGCTCTCCGTGAAAGTGCACGTCCATCGTGCGCTTTCACTCGCACATAGAGCATATGGCGCGCGGCGATGATTTTATCGCCTTGGACTTTATACGGAACCTCACGGCGACGTTCGACGGCGACGCCGCTGGCAGTAATCCGCTCGGAGTGTCTATGTAATTGTTATCGCAACAAAAGCTAAGGCTTGCCAGTTCACCGCCGGAGGCGCCATGTAAATGTAGTATATAGCAGGTTCACACCTATAACCTACATCAACCATATGACGCAACCATACAGCAACCATATGAATTACTGGCGCAAACATTTTTACTTGCTTGAAATGTTAAAGTACTCGAGCACCCCTAAATATTGCAAGGTGTCAGTTTCGCAGAAAACACCCCTTCCGCCCCCTGAATATATAGTAAGGGAACAGCAAAGCTGCTTTGCTAACGAATGCATCCATTTGTGAAATTTTAGAGGAACGTAAGGGCGCAAAAAAAGCGTCTTTCGACATCCAATCAACCATCGCGGCTGTAGGTTTCCTGAATGTGTAGGTCGTATAATTCACAAATACGGTGGATGAGAATTGAAGCATACGGACCTAATTTCACCCTGGTAAATATAGGAGCCTAGTCTGCACAAATATGTTTATCCGGTCAAGGTACGAGGTACCACGAAGTGATGCGTGTGGCCAAAGGCACATTGACAGCTGGATATTTCATAGCAGCCACAAATTCTTAGCCCACTGCTGCGACTAGCTAATGCTAACGAAAGTAGGTGATTCTGATATCTCCTATTTTGTCGCGAAATACATTTCGTGAAAAGGGGACGGAAGAAAGAAGACAGATTGCATGCTTCTTCACTGTCTTCTTTTTTGTGTCCCTTTTTCACGAAATGTATTTCGCGCCCCCATGAAGTATACCTAGGAAATCTAAGCTCCAACTTGCCCCAGGAGAGTTCTTTTAGACTGTGAGATCTCCCATCTGCGCAGCTTTTCAACGATGTATGATAAGAAACCTAAACGGAAAACACGTTTTGCTACAAGAAGCTTTCTGTAAGGGTCGTTGGCAATTTTCGGCGTGTTAGTCCGTTCCTTGCAAAAAGAACTGTGACCTAGGAACGCAAAGTAAGAAAAACTGTCATTAGCTTACTGCGGTCAATTGGTTTGGCGAAGCCAGCAAATGTGTCAGTACTATAGATGGCAAAGCGGACGACACAGGCGTATTCAGCCCTATACGGCTTCTTTCATAGGCAATCGTGAAGCTTCGGGGCAATAAACAATGAAATATGAATAATTATATAACACGGAGCAGTTTACGGCCACACCCCATTGACGTATTGAATCCAAGAACAGAACTTAGCAGCACACAAATAGTTGGAAGACGTATGCACGCGCTATTTAATAAAAACCTGGACGGGTGAATATTACAGGAGGCTACTCTGCAAAAGTTTTCACCAATCATAGCGACCTACGTTGGCCTCCATCCACAACACCTGGAATTCGGCAATATATTTTTCCTGTAACCTACATTTCAGTGCTAACCATGTCATCAATTCTGTGCAATCGTAGCGAGCCTATATAGCACCCAGAAAGCATATTGCTGTTCCGATTTTGTTTGCGATAACTAAAGAATAATCACAAGAGTAATGCATTGCTTGGTGGTGGTGAAACTTTATTTTCCGAAAAGGGTCCTGAAGGACACCCGACTGTTCGTCAAGGTGTAGAGGGCACCTCCCACGTCAGGACGGGGAGCCCTAGGCTTTCCGCCGCTTCCCAGGCCTTCTGGAAAACCCAGAGTTGGTCTTGCAGCTCGCTGCTCCTAAGAGCGCCGTCCCACTTGCTCTTGTACTCCAGATGGAGGCCTGCGTCGCGCATCCCCACAACATGTGTCCCAAGTTCACTTGTCCACCACACTGTGCACAATTGAAACTTGCGTCGTTGTCTGGGTCGATTCAGCTCATACGCCAAGAATTCGGGAAGGAGTTTTTCTGTAGCAAGCGGAGAGTCACTGACTGCGCCCAGTTACGTTCCTTGTTTGGAATGCAGTATTCTCTACGTCCTAAATAAAGTGCTTCAGGAGCTCCTTATAAGTCTGAAGTTTATCTTCAAAGGCCTTAGCAGACGAGGGGGTCTGCAGGGGAGCGCGGCTGGCAAGTCCTCGCGCGGCCCTATGAGGGGATTCGTTAAGGTTCCGCTGTCCTCCCACGAAATTGCCCATATGGACTAGGAACTACACTATAGAGTGGAGACTAATGCATCTACCTTCCGGTAACTTAGAAACCTTCGCATCCACTACTCCCCTAGCAAAGGCACGAGTAGCTGCCTTAGAATCGCTATAGATTACCGAGCGCTCTGGATCTAGCAGAGCGAGTGCAATGGCCATTTGTTCAGCCACCTCCGGATTCTTGGTGTAAAGAATCCGGAGCGCGTTGAAGACTCTTTCGCGGGCGTCTATTACGGCTACCGAAAAAGCTTCGCGACTGAATGCAGTGCTTATCTGTCACCATGCAGTGCTTATCTACCATTTCTTTGTGTTTCACCTTCACTAGCCGGACCGAAGGTGTAATTACTGTAACTGGTCCATCCCTCTATGCCGCTGCACAATATCAAGCCGAATTGCAAGTGGTTCGGTGACACTCCTCTTATCGCTCCGCACGCGCGCACTGAGTCGTAACATTTTGCGGACGACTCAAGAATCACATCAGGTTAGAATTTTTTGCAGCGATAGCTACATTACGCCAGGTTTTCACCTCTTCGCCGTCGCAGCACCTTGAGCCGTGGCCGCACTGTGACGTCACACCACGGCCCTCGATTCTCCAGCAACTCGGCACTTCGCGGTCGCCGCGCGGCCACCGCTCCTGCCGTTGGTAAAGTCCCTGTATAGTAAAAGTACCGCCCTCAACGCTTTCCTCCGCTGTCTCCTCTCCTAAAGCGCTTGTTTTTTTTTTTCTTTACGTTTTGCTTAGGAAAGCAAGTCGACGGTGGCGCCCCTAGAAAGTCCTCGTTGAAGCTTTCTGGCCGGGTGCGTGCCGCGGCCGCCGCCGGCGACTGCGACTGCGCAGAGTGACTTTCAACATGGCTCTGAGGTGAAAAAAAAAAAATAAAGGGAAAGCACACGCTATCACCGTCCAGTCGGAGTTACAGTAGAGAGAGAAGCGGCGTTGATCAAAGGATGGCGATACTTTTCCTGTATAGGAAGTTTAGCCGTTGGGGGGTGCGACTGTTTTCACAACAAATCCGCGCAGGGGCTAGGCCTTGCCTCGATGACGTCGCCTCACCTCGATAACGTGTCCCCATCTTCTTTTTTTCCTCTCTGTTTGACGGCGCGGTCGGTGTGCGGTGCCTCAGTTCGGATCAGCTCATTCCACGTGAGCGAGAAGTTGGCGCGTGTATCATATTCGCGGCGTGCGCTGTTTTGTTTCGCTTGTGAAAGCGCGGAATGCAAGGATGAGCGAACCTCCTGACCGACAGAAGTTGAACGAAAAGTACCTCTCATTCCACGTGAGCGAGAGCTTTGCGCGCGTATCATATTCGCGGCGTGTGTTGTTTTGTTTCGCCTGTGAAAGCGCGGAATGCAACGATCAGCGAGCCTCCTGACCGACAGAAGGTGATCAAAAAGTACCTCCAAGGGTTACATCATCATGAAGACGGCTACTCCCATGGATACCTGAAGTCAGACGATGAGCTTCAGCTTTTTGAGAGGTCCTTGGCGGCCGTCAACGAGAGGTTTGCTGTGCGGACATCAAGTGACCTGAACAAGCCGTCTAAATGTAAGGATGTATCGACTGCTCCTTAATGTTTCGCTCGGTGCGTAGATTTTTCATTGAAAAACGCAGTAGTAATCTTAACCAGGGAGTCAACCCGGCAGAACGACTTGTCTTCAGTTGCAGTTAGTGCGCAACACTAGGCAATTGATTTATCTTGATTCGCCTTTTTGAAGATCGGGTTATCATTGTTGTGGTTACCGGTCCAGAGTTCCCCTGACACCAATTTATTTCGGTTTGAGTAAAGTATTGTTGTGGTTACCTTGACATGACCCGATCCTCAGAAATTTTGGTAAACGTAAAAATAACTTAACTGTTATTTTTATGTTTAAGTCATCATTAGAACCGCGCATGAAAGCTAATTGTTACTTAAAAATTAGAAATTCTACCCCTGTGCTCTTTACATAAATGCTTCAGAGCGGCGCTATGGCGTTTGTTTTGTAAGCATCTGCGGATGCGTTTTTTTACATTCAAAAAGCAATCGTGCGCAACACGCACAACACGAGACATGAATCATCATGATAATGTAACCCTTGGAGGTACTTTTCGATCACCTTCGGTCGGTCAGGAGTGTCGCTCATCGTTGCATTTCGCGCTTCCACAGGCGAAACAAAACAACGCACGCCACGAATATGGTACGCGCGCCAACTTCTCGCTCACGTGGAATAAGCTGATCCGAACTGAGGCGCCGCACACCGACCGTGCCGCCAAACACACAGGAAAAAGAAAAGAAAATGGTGATGCGTCATCGAGGCAAGGCCCCGTCCCTACACGTATTTGTTGTGAAAACAGTCCCGCCCGCCGTTGGTAAAGTCCCTATATATTAAAAATACCGCCATCTACTCTTTCCTCAGCCTTCTCCTCGCCTAAAGCGCTTGTTTTTTTCTTTACTTTTTGCTTGCGAAAGCAAGTCGACGGTAGCGCCCCTAGAAAATCCACGTTGAAGCTTTCAGGCCGGGCGCGCGCCGCCGCCGCCAGCGGCGACTGCGGCTGCGCAGATTGACTTTCAACATGGCTCTGAGGCGAAAAAAAAATATAAAGAAATGAAAGCCCGCGCTATCATCGTCCAATCGGAGATACAGGAGAGAGAGAAGCGGCGTTGACAAAAGATGGCGGTACTTTTCTTATATAGGGACTATAGGCATTGGGCGCTCGCCGCGCCCTCTGTGTGACGTCACACCACGGACCTCGATACTCCGGCGAATCGGCTCGTCGCGGCTGCCGCGCGGCCACCGCTCCTACAGGCGCGCGTCCGCCGTTGCCTGGCAAACGCCACAGCTGGCGCACTCGACACGCCCTCCGTGTGACGTCACACCACGGGCCTCGATTCTCCGGTCACTCGCCTCGTCGCGGTCGCCGCGTCGCCACCGCTCCTGCCGTTGGTATAATCGCTATATATAGAAAGTAGCGCCATTCTTTGATCTTGCCACCACCGCGCTCACCCCGGCGTTTCCTATTCGCCGCCTCCTGTCGTTCCAGCCTCCTCCGCTCCCCCAATGGCCAATCCGTGTCACGTGGACGCACGCGTGGCACTGTTGTATATATTTTTTCTTTCCAGCGCGCTCCGACCTCCGTTATCGGGCCTGTGCGACGAAAGTGCTTATGCACAAATGGATCAAACGTGTTAGGGACAAGAATTTCGTTGTGATGGCATGCTACTGCGCCTTATATTGCCGCAACCGACACGGCTAGGGCAAAAGGCTTTTTTTTGTTTACCATCCGGCGAGCGGAAACGCTTGCTGCACACTTGGTATTTGCGCCGTCTCGCATCGTCGTGTTGCTACTTCCAAAACGGCATTATTAAGATCAGTTACTGACTGACGAAGCAAAATCGCGCCTGAAAAACTTCTCCGTAGAGTGCGATTGAATATTTCCGCGGATTTCCTCTGGTAGCGCGTTAGCTGTCGTCTGCCACGGCAGGCCCGACGTAGGCGGCACCACTGTCGATATCGCGCCTCGATCGCCCTGGCTGCGCCTAGCGCGACAGTGTAACGGAGGAGGAGAGAAGTGGTTGGCGCTACTTTTTATATATTGGGGTTTTAACCGGTGGGCGCGTTCGCTGCGCCCTCTGTATGACGTCACACCCCGCGAAGCGCAGCTGACGATTTGTACGACTGAAATCAGATGGCGCCACCAGAGCGCCGCGCGTGTTGGACATCTCTGGCCTTGGGCGCGAAAACAAAACTACCATTGCTCAGTCGCGAAAGCGTAGCCAGCGGCGTTTAACAAGCGCAGTTTGTCAAACGTCGAACAATATTCTGCTCAATGTGGATATTAAGAGGGAGAACTTGTGCTGTGGTCGGATGCAAAAACTGTGATGGCGACATTATGCAGTGGAACACGTCGGTGTGTGAAATACACGTGCCACAGCTGCATCAAGACTGCCTGTGCCCGAGGCCGTTTTTGATGCACCGATTTCCTCAAGGAGAGAAAAACAAGCTCACCCGACAATGCTGGATAGCGAACCTACAGAGAAAGAACTTTAATCCAGGCACATCGGCAAGAATAAGTGGCAGTTCATAGTACCGAATAAGCGAACGCGCTCGGCTTGCGGAATAGTGTATAATAAACATTTCCCTTCTTGCGCTTGCTGTACACTAAGGTCACCGTGCGGTGTTTCCGTGGCAGAACACAAGCATTAGCGATATCGTATTGGAACAGTCGCCTGCTATCAGTGATGTTTATCGTTAAGCGAAATTACACGCCACGTGCGTGATATACATGCGCCGGGATCGGTGCCAATTAAGGCGTACTAGTTGTCGCGGTGAGAATTCCTGCAGATAAGATTGGAAAAGTGCTATCTGAATCGCATTTTTAAATCGTTAAGCTTGAGGAATCTTAAGCCTGCGCGTCTGATTTTACATATGTTGGTTTTGCTGCTGTATCGGAGGCACGGTGTGATCAGAACGTAGACCTGGCGTTGTTTGTGTCCAGCAACAGGTGCGCGAAAGCTAGCTGTGTTGACGCTGTAGGACAAAATTATTGTTTCAAACAAGGCTACAAGCGTTGGTTGCGTGTTTATTGTAAAGTGATATACAATAATGTCACAATTTCATGATGTCAAGAGAAACCATGAAAATAAAAGTAAATAATTTCAAACTCACCAGTTTGAAATTATCTGATTAGCGGCGTTTTAAAGTAGTGGTAACTACAAATCAGCTGTTTCCTTCTGCCTTGTGTCTTTCAGGGTTCCCCCAAAGCACATGCTGAACATATATATTAGTTCCTTTAATTTTGATAGCCTCTTCTGACATCGCGAAATTGCGACATTATTTGTCACTATGAAATTATGACATTTGTGATTATGGAAAAGACATTGGCAGAACATTGCTATTGCCTTTTTTTGTCACATTTGTGGCAGTTTGCAATAAGAACTGCATGCGTTACCCGTGTGCGTGCTTTTTATTTATGTGTACTCCTTTATTCTTATGTTGAAATAAAAGCAAACCATTGTAAATATTACATGAATCACCCTTTTCTTTCAGGTATGTTCTATTCACTTTGTTGATGGGCGTCCAACCAAGGACTATCCCTACCCCACACTGCAGCTTGGAACACAGCTTTATGCTGCAGATGCCATCCTTGGATTGACACAAAGCTTTCCCAACATTGCCACTGTCAAAAAGGTTGGTGCCCTCAGCAAGCCCCCTGTAGTTCTGTGCAGGCTTCCCATCTTGGTCGATCGCCTTGACCATGTAGTCGTAGACAACTGAAATAGGGGAGAAACATTTGTATGTACTGCGGGATGGGAAAAAATTGCATTGAAAGAAAGCTGATTTTTATTTACTCGTCAAGACATCTGCAGATGTTTGAAAGAACTAAAATAACACGATAGATACAGTTTGATATTAAGCTGATCGTTTGGATTTATAAATTATTTATCTGTAGTTTCAATAATTAATACATATTTGATTACTAAGCTGGTGTTTCTCTCCTATGAAGAGTTTGAAAAGTTTAAACGGGAGCTCTTATTTATAAAACGCTTGAGTTACAGCCAAAGTTATACCCCTGTCACATGGCCACTTCCGATCGCGATCGAGCCTCGATCCGGCTCGGACTTTCGATCGCGATCGAAAATGATCGCTACTACACAGTCCAAGGATCAGGATCGTGTTGTTTGGGCTCTAACGCTTTAAGTGTAACTAAGTCCGAAGCAAATAATAAACGTGCCTAATAGGTAGTAAATGTACAAATCAATTTTCAGAAAAATTACTTTTTCATTCAGTATTTTAGGTAAACGACGTGCCAGGTCCGCCGATTCTGATCGTCTGCAAATCTCAGAACTACGTGCATGGCGTCGACGCAGCACACAGAGATTTTCAAAATTATACGTACATAAAAAATAATTTTTTGCACTGTCGTTAAAACGGCCTTTTTAGAGGGTTATTTCTTCGGATCTCCTTTTTTCTCGTTGTACCTCGTTTTCTGTCACACTGCTTTATTATTCCACCTACCAAGGATAGGTGGAATAATTGAGAAAACATGAGTTTGCCGAGTCTTTTTCCGTATAGACCTTTGCAAAGCATTTTGGTACGTACCGCTCGAAGAAGAATATAACACGTACACGGCCTTTATCACTCCCTTTAACGTATGTGAGTATAACCGCTAATCTTTCGGGTGGAATAACAGTGCTGCCGTGTTCCAAGAGATGATGAATGGCGTTTTGAAGCCTTTTTCAGTATTTAGTAACGTCTATGTCGAAGATATCTTAGTCTAATCTAAAGATGAAGCTTCACACACTGAACTTTTGACTGATGTTTTGATCGCAAAGAGCGAAGACAATGTTAAAGAGAATTTTAATAACAGCATGTTCAAGGCAAAAATTACATTCGTTGGACGCGTTCTCACCGGATTTACTAAGAGCGCTTAGGAGGAGTCTCGGAACATGTACGACAAATGAAGAAGCCAGATAATGTACACGCGCTCAGAGTATTCCTTGGGGTCGCCGGACATTTTATAAACTGCATAAAGGGCTTCGCAGCTCGAGCGAAGCCGTTCAATAAGTTTCTTCAGGAGAACACAAATGTTATTTGGACCTATGAATGTGAAAAGGCGTACAGCGATTTATTTACTATCATCCATATTGCTAGACGCATTCTTCACGTGGCCGCATTTAACTCTTCCCTTTGAGCTTATGACAGACGCTTCTGACTTCGGCGCAAGTGCTGTTCTGTACCAGCTAAAACACGAAAGTAACAGCGAAAAAAACTATCGCCCAATGATGAGTGGGCGAAGCTCCGGAGGTAATCTGGTAAACCGTGAATCCTCCGTAGATTTTGCCCACTCTATCATCACAGAAAGATGTGACACAGAAACAGGTGGGGTGTGGTGTGATTATATATACAGTATATACACAATGTTTTGTTATATACATATGATACAGCATATACACATTGTTTCATTATTTACACATGTAAATGATGATTTTGTTCAAGAGCTCCCCGGACCACAAGGAGGGGGGTCCGCTTGTCGATGAGCCCGCGCCGCTTCCGCTTCGCGAGCTCTCACCGCAGGGTCTTGACGGCGAGCGCGCGCTGCAGCCGCTTTGCGGGCCCTCCGCTCCGCCGCCGGCTTGTCTTCTTCGGTGTTCATAGCAGCATGGTAGCAGTATCGAAGCGCATTGAGTGTCGACCGGCGAAAGAGAAAGCGCCATCTAGTGGGCGCCATTCAAATCAAACGAGAGCACAGCTGCGCCTCTAGCGGGAGCGGCCAGTACTAGCGTGGCTACAACGGCGTGACGGGGGACAAGTCTCGACCCTAAGGAGCTTCGCCCCTAAAAAGAGCCCGAGTTGTCGGCTACTTTTCATATACATTTACGAAGGCAGAACATAGCTACAGCTCAACAGAGAAGGAGGCATGGGCGATTGTGCTAGCAATTAGGTATTTTCGGTCTTATTTCGAAGGCGCAAAATTCACACTATTCCCTGATCATCAGGCGCCTACCCATTTACTAAATGCTTTTCAACGAAAAGGAAGAGTTGCCCGCTGGATCAATGAAATTCAGAAGTTTAACTTTGAGGTGGCACACAGAATGGGACAAGAATTGTCACATGCTGACGCATTTTCTCGGCTTCCAAGAACCAGTAGCTGTGGGAACGAGGAAAGCGTGAATACGCTCAAAATATGGGAAGGTACATAGCTGTAAAACAAAGGAGTCCTCTCAGTAGAAGGGCGGGAAGGGGAAGTTTATTGCCCGAAGGATCGTGGCAACGCGTCCATACTGGTCGTTCGAAGCAGTCCAGAAGCGCCAGAACATGCACGAGCGAGCCGCTCGCGCTGAGCACGCTAGTCGCCGTCGTCGTCCTCTTCCTCTAATATTTAACATACTCCGGGGCCTGAGGTGGCGAGTTCTAATCCTAATGACACCCTTTTCGTCGATAAAGGGATGCAGGTTTCTTATAGACGACGCCTTGTCGAGGTCTTGTCCCACTTCAAGTTGGGCTTTCTCTTTGGCATAGGTATCTGTCAGCATTTGCTTGAACCATATCTTCTAGGCTTCTTGAACTTCAGTAGCTGCAAGTGATCCTTCTGTAGGCGACGTTGGCGATCGACAGTTGTCCACGAAGCGTTTTACCCATGGTGTCACTCCTGCGATTCGTAATTAAGAACTAAATCGTTCGGCACTGAAAAGTGGTTCTCTTATAACGCTCACCAGTACAGGAACGTTTGTTTGTAACTCGGAAGAAACGTGTTTGTCTTGCGGTCCAGAATCTTGAGCGTCAGATGTCGTTGGCCAACTATGTGCCGCACGTAGAAGCCAGGCAGGTCCTTTCCACCACAGCTGGCTCTTTCGAAGGTTTGTGAGCGAAAGCCCACGCGTCAGCAGATCAGCCGGGTTTTGGGTTCCCGGACAGTGATGCCACTGGTCTGGATCTGTTACTTGACGTATCTCGTTAAGTCTGTTACAAACAAATTGCTCCCACTTGGTTGCCGAGCTTTGTATCCAACAAAGCGCTGCAGTTGAGTCCGTCCACAGTTGCTATTCTATTTTCCATTGCCGTGATTCTAGAGCCACCCGCAAGAACTGGAGGACTCTAGAAACCAGAACCGCTGCTATTATTTCCAAACGTGGTAACGTGATCCGTTTGATTGGACCGACTCTACACTTCGAAAATAGAAGCTGAACATCGACGTTACCGCATTGATCTTCCATTATCAGATAAGCTACGGCACCATAAGCAATAGAACTAGCATCAGCAAATACGTGAAGCTGGGAGCTTGAAGGCTTGTCCAATAATAACTTCAGCTCACACCTGGGAAGTGAAAACACCGGAGAGCATTTCACCTCATCGGACCAAGTTCCCCATTCGTGTCTAAGTTGCTCAGGCATAACTTCATCCCACGCTGTGCCGTGCTTGCACAATCTCTGAAACAGGACTTTCATCCTAATTACGAACGGTGATAGCCACCCTAATGGATCGAAAATCCGTGCGGTCGTCTGAAGGACACATCTCTTGGTGTGGTTCTTTTTTTCGAGAATCTGCAACAGAGATTCCATGTTTAGAATAAGTTTGTCAGCAGCTGTGTCCCATAGCAAACCACGAACTTTCGTAGGAGCCATTGCTCAGAAATAGTCCAATCTATCATTGAAGTACGTTCTTAGCTCATCATCATTGGTGGACCGTTTTTGCAGGGTCATGCCCGCTTTCGTCAGGATGAGATTTGCTTCTTTACAAAGACGGAAAGCTTCTTTGAAGAAGGAACTCCAGTGACAAGATCGTCAACGTAGAAATTCTCGGAAAGTTGCATGGCAGATGATCTCAGCACAGAATCGACGTGCTTGAAATGATACTGGAGCGTCGCCGTTAAGAGGAATGGACTTGCTGTAGTTCCAAATGGCACTCGTGTCATCCTATACTCCACTATTTTCGGCACGTGTTCACTTGACATTGACGTGCTGTCCAACCGTGAAAACCGCAAGGTGTCGCGATCAGGCTCTTGAATGCCGATTTCAAGAAACGCCTTTTGGACATCTGCAGTAATTCCAATCTTGTAGCCTGAAATTCCCAAGCATTTTAACCATGTTGTTGTTGACCTTGGGTCCTTTTTTCTAATAATTCGTTCAGAGACGCTCTCTATGCGTGTGTATCGAGGCATCGAAGACCACCCTCAGCCGTGTCGTCGAGGATGATTCCCTGATAACAGCATGGTGCGGCATGTAGTAACATCTCTCTGTCGCCTCTTTTCTGTTGACTCTTTCAGCGTGATCATCCAGTTCATACTGCCTGACAGCCTTGTCGTACTGCTGAATAAGCTCCTCGTTACTACCAAATCGCCTCAATAAACTGTGTAGGCGTCGAACCGCAACACTTCGGTTGTCGGCAAGGTGTGTGCGACGGGTTTCCAGGGTAGGGCTACTTCGTACCTGCCGTTCTTGAATGCTATGTTCTCCGTGAATTGCCGGACCACTTCATTTCAATGCTCGTTGTGGGTAGAAGGGTCAGGAATGCCTATGCTGTCTAGATCCCAGAAATTCTGTAAGGTTTCAGACACATCAGTCTCTGTGCAACTCGTGCGAAGGACACAAACGTGCGCGCGGACTTCTTTTAAAAAGGCGACTGTCGCTTAGTACAGGACCTTGAAATGTCCAGCCAAGTTTGGTGCTGATCGCAGCAAGTCCTGTCACTTTGTCATGCGACCAAACATTATTTAACACGAGCTTCCACATTTGGTCGGCTGCAATGAGCAAGCTTATCCCGACTTCTGTTTTTAGGCCAGGAAGCGATGCAAAGTAAGCAATGAACTTTTTGATTATCCAGCTTCTGCACAAATGAGTGACTTTGGAGGTTCAAGCAAGTGATCGCAGATAAAGGGAACCTCCAAAGCCTCGATCTCGTGCTTGGAGCTGTCAAATTGGCTCATCAAAGTCACCTTAACCAAGTTGAGCTGCTCTTTTGGCGCACCGCTCGAACCACCAAACGCTTTCACTTCAACGTCTGCCTTCTTCAGAGCTGGCAGGCTTAGTTTTCTGCATATATCTTCTCTGATAAACGTTCTCCGGCTCCCGTTGTCCGGGAACCCTCTTATATAGCAAGAATTGCAGTCACTTAGAGCCCATACTCGGGACGTCTGCAGTAATACGTCATTTTCAAACAAATTGCTTGTAGGTGCCTGTGCGGAAGCATGCAATCTCGGGGTTTGTCGTTCACTCGGTTTCTTCTTGCTAGCGAAGTTGGGGTCACAAACACCTGTTGCGTGCTTGCCTTTACAGGTAGTGCAACGGTTGTTGCGTCGGCAATCTTCCCAGCGGTGGCCTGATATTGCGCACTTGAAACATCTGCCCGACCTGGCCAAAAGGCTCTTCTTCTCCTGCAGGCTTAGTGTAGAAGTGCACGTTTCCGTAACGTGGGTGGGTGAAAGTCAGAAAAAACTCGTACCTTTGGTCTTGCTGGATTCGTTGTGTAACACGGAGGCGGTAGGCGTGGCACAGTCCTCCTGTCACACCTTCCATCGTGCGTGTCGCGAACGCAGGGCTCCTGGTGACCACTTTTTCACCGGCTTCAATCTCCAGTCGGAGATAATCCAATAGCTGACGCAGCTCCGTCTCTGACGACTGGATCTCGTCGGGCTTTTGTAGTAAGCACTGTAGCTTGTAGTGTTCCACCACGATGTCATTGGGGATCACTTTCGTTAGAATCTCGACGAGCATCGCAGCGTATGAAAGCTCCGATCGTCCTAGAGCCTTGAAACCTCTCACGTTAATATGAACGGTACCCAGGAGATTCCTCATACCGGTCACGTCCGTAGAAAACCTCACTGGCATTCGAAGGTTCTCCAAGTACTTCTGCTTGATGGTCCTCATGTTGCCGAAGCGGTTGGTTAGAATTTTGATGGCATCTGCATATGATGCGTCCGTCACCTGTATTCCCTCGATCGCTTTCACCGCTGGTCCAGCCAAAAGGGTTTTCAAGTAGTGGAGCGGTCGATGTGCGTTAAACTGGCATTTTCGGGGACGGAATGCTTGAACATGTCCCAGAAGAGCTGCCACTGTTGCACTGTTCCATTTAAGTGAACCAAGTCGAGCTTTGGAAGTCGAGAAGCACCGACAACCGGTCTTGAGGTATCATCGAGGGCACGATGTCCTGAGATCATGCCTGAAGCTGAGGCGTCGTTAGGTGTCGGTAGTAGAGCACTGCACGGGCTCGGGCTTACCCGAAAGCCCGGGCCGGGTAGAGCAGTTTTTTCACAGGCTCGGGCCGGGCTCGGGCACGGCGTGTGCTTTTTGACTCGGGCCCGGGCCGGGCTCGGGTTTTGTGACGCGGGCCCGGGCCAGGCTCGGGCTTTCTGCGAGTTATTCTCGCGCTTCAACTCTGAAAAACATGTATTTTTCGGTCTCGGTCCGGGTTCGTGCCGGTTTCGAGCCGGGCTCGGGCCGGGCTCGGGCTTAAGGTAAAGGGGTGGCGGGCCGGGCCGGGCGGGTAATGTAGATTATTTCCGGGCCCGGGTCGGGCCCGGGACTCGCCATGAAAGTTTTGATCGGGCTCGGGCGGGCCGCCCAATGTAAAAACGGGCCCGGGCCGGTCCCTGGCCGCAAAAATCGGCCCGTGCAGTGCTCTACTCGGTAGGCCTCAATCCGCGGTAGTTTGAGACTGAAGCTGTTCGATGTGGTGACAGGGAAGGGAAAACGTTGCTGCCGCGTTGTCTTCATAATCCGCGGCCGAGATGTAGTCTTCGGATGCTTGCTCGTCGGTGAGGTAATCGTCCATCTGTCCGTTGAGCACCCATAGTCCGTCGTGGCAGTTCTCCGGTCTGTCGTGCTGCACTCGAAGCGCCGGAGCGCTAAACTGACTCGATTCCATGAGTTGGCTTGCCTTGTTTCGGAGACGCGTGTGCAAAGCTCGTTGGGTCGCTCACTTGCCCTTGATCCGCTCCATCTTCGGTGCCGGCGAAGTCCTTTCGTTGTCGGGTCGCTTGGATCACAGAGTCCTGGGTTTCTCGGCACCACAAAATGTAAAACAAAGGAGTCTTCTCAGTAGAAAGGCTGGGAAGGGGAAGTTTATTGCCGAAGGACCGTAACAAGGCATCCATACTGGTCGTTCGAATTAGTCCAGAAGCGCCAGATCACGAGGGAGCCGCTCGCGCTGAGCACGCGAGTCGCCATCGTCGTGCTCTTCCTCTAATATTTAACAATAGAAATTGATGCCCATTGGAGGAAGGTTTTTTATTTTTTAATACTGTTAGCCCTTCCGGGCTGTTACAGGGTGTGAAGGGTGCATTCCATCAATACAGCACAGTTCCAGCACTTTTTCAATAGTTTCTAATGAACAAGTATTATCAAATACTTGTCGGCCAAGGTTATTCCATTCTATAATTGTTTTAGGCAGAAACGAATATTTATAGACGTCAGCTCTTGGCACGTAGGACATACTCGACTAAACAAAATACTAAACTTGTTCACATCCGCTTTGGTTTCGGACCTTCTGCGAGACAGCTTATTGTTTGGCTTTTGGTCTGACAAAGACGACGACCAATGAGACGCTGCAGGAGATAAGACTGTTAGAAGTGTCTTTGGTTAAAACCGTTTCCGTTCCAAAGCACCTCTCCACCCCGTGCCTTCAGTTTTTCCCTATGTCAAGCAATGCTTTGATGGTCTGTTTTTTTTTTATACTGTTGCTGCGGAGTGGAGGAGGGGGGAAAGCGCACTAAATGTCCAAGCAGGATTTACCCGAGGCATTGAAGTGCCGCTAACCAAAGCAATACGTTGTTGATATGGCTTTTGGAACCTTTTTTTTTTGTTCCCAAATGTAGGCACTTTTTCTCTTTTAACAAAATTTTTTAGCTCTTTCTGCTGTCTTTCCTGTGACATTGCTTATTTTTCCCTTCTTCGTCGAGATTCTCTTATGATCTCATTTGCTGCGCAGCCCACATGATTTGCAAATATTTGTAAATGTTGTAAGGTATGGAGGAGCTGTTTTTTTATGTGCACTCTTCTCCCTTTTAATGATATCTTCATGTTGCATTTATTGCAATATTTATAGCCATGGCTTGTTATTGATACCAGCCATGGCTAAACCACGCTCCAGCTACTTTGATACGAAATGTTCTTGAGCTGTACCACGACAGCCCAGAGTGTCGAGGGCACGGTCGGTTTCGGCGAACCTGCTACAACTTGAGTAGAAGGTTTACGTGACCCAGGATGAAGAAGAATTTTGGTGCTTACATGAGCTCCTGCTATGAGTGTCAAATTAACAAGGCCAAGTGCAACCAGAAAACGGACACTATATTTCGACTTCATGCAAGAGTACCATTTGAGACAGCTCATGTTGACTTCGCCGAGCTAAAGAAAAAAAAATCGTCGGCCCTTCCACTCCGTGAAGATGGTTAACCAGCGAAGCTGAAATGTGCGGCCCCAGGGTTTATCACTGGGTTAATCCCGAGGGTTCATTAAATTATTTATCAATTAGGAGGTTGCACACACGTTTGGCTGCGACGGAGAGAGCGACGTCACTGACGGTATGCTCACCATCCGCCGTTGCGGCTTGCGTTCGATGTCTCGAGTTTGCTCGACGGCGTCGTTAGCACCATTCGACCGCCATTGCCACTTGCGACTCTACGAAATTACATTGCTTGACAATGAATAGCTCATACCGCCTTAAGCAAAGGCTCATACCTCGTGGACGCGGCCTCCCCATTACGACGACAGAAGACAAGTGAAATTCTAAGCTGGAACGATGAGTAGTAACAGAGCCAGCTGTGGAAGAAGAAGACGAAGACGACGAACACTGGAGCAGTGACCCGAGCGCGTGCCTAGCACGAGCACGAGCGCAACCCGAGGGGCGCAAACGAGCCAGCTGTGGAAGACGACGACGACGCTCGACCCAATGCTGATGATAGTTTTCTGTACACAGGCGATTTTTCCCTAGCCATATACGTTTTCGCCTAGACATATAAAGCTTCGCTTGAAAAACGCAATGGGGTGAAGAAAAGGCAATCTTTTAAAGCGAAGCCTTTAAATCTAGGGGAAATCGCCTGTGTAAAGAATAAATATTACCGATATAAACGACCAAATATTATAAAAATATTTTGTATGCCCAGCCTTCTCAATTGTGCAAACGACCGTGGCCAACCTAACCCTGCCGGCAATCTATGGCACTCAAAAACTAAGAACAAAGCTCATTGTTCTATTGGGAAATGACCTGAGGGTAATTCACTGTGCGAGACACCTCTGCTAGGCGCCAGGTGTGCACACGACATTTTTAAGTAGCGGAATACAACCGCCGTTGGAAGACTCCTAAAAATGCTAGCGGCTGAAACGTATAATACGGAATGCGAAGCTTCCGCGTCAATTTCGCCACGAGAAACTTGTGTTTGCTCCCCTTACTTAGTGCTCCCCTAGGAACATGTAAGGTACTTTGAAATAAATAAATAAATAAATAAATTTTGGCCGTCAGCTGTGCGTTCATCATTTTATGAATGCGACATTGGTGCGTTAATGATGAGATTAGCATTCGCAGGGCCCACTCACACTTGCGACTTGGTGAGGTCGCGCGACCAAGTTAGTCGCAAGGAGTCGCAAATAGTCACTTTTCTCGAAAGACGACCGTTTCGGGCCAGTCGATCGCTGCTCGATTTTACAGTCACGCGACCGCAGTCGTAAAACAGCTGAACCAATCAGATGCGAAGGCACAGTACCTCCGTTTACGGTGACGCTTATTTTATGCGGCGATGGCATTTCAAGCAAACGAGAACGGCATATCGCGAGACATTTCGGTTTAGCGACTCGTCGGTCGCATTTGACGGTGTGAACATCGTTCGTCTTGAGTAGCTTTCTGGTCGCCAGTCGCAATCTGTCGCGGGACGTCGTCTACTCGTCTGGAGGGGGAAGAATAGTTCCAGTAAAGTGGTGTTGATCTTTTAAGAGGGATTCTAGCCAATGGGAGAGTTCCGTGATAAGTTCAAGCTCCTGGTGAGAAAGTGTGCGTTCTGTGTTCGCGCCCCCCTTTTCCGTCTGTAAGAGCACAGTGCCGTCTCCTAGGAGAGCATTTACAAAAGAAGTTGTGTAGGCTGGTTTGTAGTATATGGTGATCACCATCTATGTTGTGGCCGTAGTTTTCGCACGACTCCGTGCTGGTATCACTAGTGAAAGTTAGATCCGGACATGTGTACCGGTCCACACTTGTTCCTTGCCAGGTCGGTAAAAGCGGGTCTGTTATAAGAGCGAGGTGTTCTCGAGAGGTTATTCGAATTGACGACCGTCGCTTTTTGTGCATAGGTAATCAAAGGCCGTGTTTTGCGCATTGAAATCGCCAGCAATGTCGACACTAGCCCTTTTCCCTTTGACATTCAAGAATGACCGGGTGAGGTGCGCGTACTGTGGTTTCTTGGTGATGGGGCTACAGTAGATATTAAAGACATGTAGGCTTTGCCCTCCCCTTCGGGCCGGGTGGACCTCGACATCTTCGTGTGGGATGTTACAATTGTAACCTTCACGTTGGCGCGTGGCTAGGTGCTTACTGATGAGGGTGACAGTGACCAGAACTTTATTTGGTCCTGAGAAACTGTGGCCCGGTCCTGAGAAACTGAGACTTGAAGGAGCCGAAGGCTACCTCAGGTCAAGTCAGTGGCTTCGCCCACGATGGCACCGCGAGGCGTAGCGGTGGGTATTGAAGTTTGGAAAATGCGATACCCCCGTAGAGTAATTGGGGCCTTATGTAGTTCTTGAAGTAGAATGATTGTTGGTGTTTGGAGTGCCTGCTGTGTGAAAAGTTGAGGGGCAAGCTTGTTTCCTTTGTGTAGCCACGGCAGTTACACTGCCTTATAATTATTTCTGAAGCCATTGTTGGGTGGAGTATTTGTCCGAACCTTGGACATCTGCGGGGCCCTTAGTCGCCATCCGTTTGCCGCGCTTGCCTTGGATTTGACGACGAATTGATGCGATGGCTGTTTCTGTATACCGGCGGTTGCCGGCAATTTGTTCTTGTAGTTGGTGGATCAGCTGGAACTGGGCAGCCATCTGTGAAAGTGAGTTTTCCTCCATGAAGGAGCGGAACTCCTGCAGGACGTGTTCGTAGGCTCTCCGAGGGCTGGCTGCGAAGTGCTGTGGAGTGGATTCAGCGGTTGAGTAGTGTGGGAGAAGGTTTCTTGCGTTGTTAGCGGCGAAGTGGGCTGAAGCTCCAACTTACGCTTCGCTATGCTAGCTTTAAGATCGGTCATCTCTGCCCTGAGAGTTGTGCTTTCAACCCTTATGGATGTGTTCTCACACTCTAGGCGGGGCGTTTTAGTTTGTGCGCATGGTGGTAAAGTAGGCCAATCTATGCTCACCTGTGATTGGGAGCTACCAACCAGGCCCTGGTTGATAAACTTGGTTGGGTGGTGCACGTGTTTGCTGCCGGGGCTCTGATTCTCTTGATAACTATGTTGCATGTGGGGAACATCGCTGGATGATGGTTTGTTGCCCGTTGACGTCTGCTGGTGTGACCGAGGTGGGGCAGGTTCCGCCTCGTGTGGAGTTGGTCGTCTGTCTCCTGTTGCTTTGGAAAGGTTGGGTTGCATGCGCCGTTGTAGTGGGTCTGTGGACATAGGCGTGCGCAAGATTTTTCAGTAGCGGGGACGAGGTTTCCCCAGAGCGCCCCTCCCCTCCCCCCCCCCCCCACCCCTTCATATCAACGCACTGCCACTGATGTCCCTCCGCTCATATTGTCGTGCTGAGACGAGATATGGTTATGAAACGTTTATTGCAACAACATTGAATTGTAACATATACAAAATATTATTAAGCAGTTGGTTTAACATTCTTGTGATACGTCCGCAAAGAAAGGCAGTCCCTGCGCAGCTGAGGCGTCAGTGACACAATGCGCGTACAAATATTTTTATTCTTTCTAAACCAGAGAAAGATACGACACATATGCCATCTTTAACAGCACAGAATATTTAAAAATATTGCCTTAACGTGACTTTGCTAGTATGGAAAATATAGTATACATACAGGACAAACGCATGGGTGCACCCACACATGGCGAAAGCTGTCACATGGCGTCTGCAATGTCCATGCAGAGGACGAAAAACGCCACCCAATACACAACATAATGGAAACGCATAAAAGCACGAGAATATATGCTCAAAAATACCACAAACAGCACGTTACAATATTTAGTAATTTTTGAAGATACACGCTATTACATGCCATTTTTTTCTTCTGAGCATCCAAATGTACAGTTGATAATCTTACTTTCTGGCGCTTGAAAGAAACATGTAATAGAAACAAGGGCTATAATTACTTTTTTTGCACAATATAACACGCACGCATTATGTCACGCTCAACAAGCATTATACAAGCTAATGGATATGTTATGTGGTGTTAAAAATATTTTATGACTAGATTACTAAAAATGAGTAGCACGTGGGAGATATAGTACTTTTCACCGATCGTAAAAAGTCTAAAGCAAAAATCTACGCGATTTTGTCGCGAACTGTTCGATGACTGACTCAGAACTTGTTGACAATACAATTTGTTGCTCAACGAACGCTAAAAGCAGCCACCGAAGCCAGTCATGACTCATAGTTGATCTCAGCTTTGTTTTCACAATGGCGAGCTTTGAAAACGTCCGCTCGCATGAGCAGCTAGTGACAGAGACAACTGCAAAGCCTTAAAGGATTTAAAAAAAAAGTCCTTATAAACTAGCGCTCCTAGGCCGTTTTGTTGCAACCAGTCTAGCCATTCATTACAGTCACCGAGCTTTACGTGCTCTGTGCTAACCTGTGCCTTCAGTAAGCGGAGCTCAGCACGCAAGGTGTCAGACTCCACGTCAAAATACTTAGTGACAACGTCTATATCCTTGTTATTGGCAGTGAGGCGCAGAATGTTCATTATCGCAGATATGAGAATGACGGTCTCCTGCGTGAATCTTGCCTCAATTCCTTCAACGAAAGCATCAAGCATGGGTTAAAAAACGCTAACGCGGAGTTCTTCCTCCTTTGTTTAGTGAAAAAAAATTTTGTCGCAGTTTCACCCGAAAGGTGAAGCACCAATTGCGATAGCAAATTAGTAGAGAGCTGTACGGAGTAAGGATAGTAGTTTTATCAGCTGTATAAACTTGGACAAGCAGCAGCAACAGCAACGCGCAGAACTGTTGTCGACGCCGTCGGCGTTTTTATATAAATACGTAGTAGTAGTAGTAGAGGTTGAGGAAACCAGAAAGGATGCATGTTTCTCCAGCCCTTATAGGGAGCACGGCGCAGCATCTGAGGGGCGGGGAAGGGGGGATAGAAAGTAGGAAAAGTGAAATACGTATTTGGTGCCGCAGCTAAACGTCGCCTCCCCTCCCTCTCTCCCGTCCCCCCAAAGCCTTTCGCACGGCGGAAAAAGTTGCGTTTGCTCTCTATATATGGAAAGGAGGAACGAGGCGCTTAATTCTGCAGCCCTGCAGGGAGCACGGCGCAGAACGCGCGTTAGCTCTCCGACGTGCGTTCACGCGTCCGGAGCGCCCTTTCACTCGCACATGCAGCGTCCGGAGCGCGGCGACGATTTCATCGCCGTTGACGTCATACAGAACCTCACGGCGACGGCGAAGACGATGGCGGCACCGACGGCAGAAATCTGCTTTGGAGTGTCCATATAATTGCTATTGCAATAAAACTGACGGGCGAAGTTCACGTCTGCGCGTCTAGACACTTTCCGCTGTCTCACAGCAGGAATACTGATCCCGCGAGTCTGGAAAATCTCTGTGGCACCTTGAAACACATTTGAATTTGGACTCTCATCCAGCCGCATTTCCTTGAGAGCATCTTGGAGATTTTTCACTCCCTGGATATCAGTAAGAAGATTTATTTTTGGGTCCTGGAGCATGCGGGCTAACCTTGAGGACCATCTGCAACACAGGATGGGCCATTTTCATAAGGAATTGAAACTCGAAGCTTTCCAGTTGCGCGAGAAGTCCTTTTGCTTTTGCTCGCGTTTCCGAATGCTGCGTGTTTTCCATGATTTCATCTACTGCGTCTACCAAGGCGCAGTAGTTATCCCGCACTGCTTTGACGGCTTCTGCCCGGCAAGCCCATCTGGTTGTGGACAAAGATTTTAGCGTCGTTATACCTGTGCCTAACGCCGAAGATATATGCTTAAAAATTGCGTGACGCACTGGGCGAGGTACTACGAAGTTGTATGCTAGCTGCATGGTGCCGAAGAAATCAAAAATAATTTTGTTCTCGGCCCTTGACAAACAGGCATCGACGCGAGCCAAATTCAAACAGTGAGCGTAACAATGGACGTATAATATTCTGTTGTTTTTCTCTTTGCATTTGGCTTGCACCCCTGAAATGTGCCCTGACATGGCAGCAGCGCCATCGAAGCCGAGTTCACTAATGTTCATGTGATTATGAGAGCACCTAGAACTCGCTCCAGCGCCGAGAATATTGAGCCGCTGTCAACGCTAAGAAGTCGCTCTGGTGCGGTGAACACTTCTACGGGCCGGTTATTCTCCTCACTGAAGTACCTTATTACAACAGACAACTGCTCGTGGTGTCCACAGTCTCACAGTGTCTCATCGCATATGAGAGACACAGTTTTGCCTTCCAGGCAGTGAATAATCGATTGCATCATCGCTGTATGCAGTGCCTCAATGAGATCGTTCTGCGTTCTATTGCTGGTGTACAAAGCATTTTTCGGTCCAGAATCAAGGTGAGCTTGCAAGACAGGATCATATTGCTTCAAGAGATTAACGATCTTTAGGAACAAACCTTTTTCTGTCCTTTCCTCGCTTTCGGCCTTCCACTCTTTGCGAGTAGAATCACAACGTCAACAAAACGCTGTAAAATGACTCGGTTTCTTTTTCGTTTCTCGACAACGGCGTCTCCGTTGTCGCGCTAGGCCTGGGTTCGGCCTAGCTGTGAGGTGGCGTGGCGCCTACCGAAAACGGCGAAAATCGCCGAAGAATCTTGGTGCAGGTTCCTCCAGATGGTCCGTATGGGTGTCGGAACACACAAGGAAAGTCCTTAGTAAATTTGGTGAAGCTGCGTGAGCCGGTTGCGGAAAAAGATCGAAAAGGTGCGGACGCATGTGAGATGCGTCCGCTCCCTACGAGAGCTCCACCAGAAAAAAAAACTATGAATACGGGGGTTATACTCTCTCAGCAGTCATGTCATGGCGTCGGCAAACGCGGTGCACGTTCCGGCATGTGTAAACGGCTGCGTAAGACGCGGTGGCCTCCCCCCTTACTAGAGAGTACTGCACGTTTCTAACGCGTTTGTGCTAGCGTCCCCTTAAGCGGGAGATGGTGCAATTATAAGGAAGGGCGCTGTTATAAAATAGGAATGGCGTAACATATGGCGCGTGTCATTGGTGGAAGTCAATCGTTCGATTTATTGCGGCGAGACTGGGCGAATTACACGGAAGGTTCACGGTTTACCGATGATTCCCTCCGGAGCTTCGCCCACTCATCATCATTCACCCCGTGGATATGCGGGGTCTTTTTTTTCCTTGCGCGCACTAGGGGGAGGGAACTTTGGTGTCGGTGTTTTATGCCGTCGAAAAAGAAACCATACCGCCGGCGCGGTGGCGCCTCGAATCGGGCCAACTTTGCGCCCCCCCCCCCCCCCCCCCCCTAGATGACTAGAAGGGCGGCCGCACCCCCTCCCCTATTGCGCACGCCTATGTCTGTAGCACGGTGTAAGAATAAGGAGAGGTGCTGACACTCTCCCCCCAACGCGCGCGAAAGCGCCGCTCGCTCGCGTCCAGATTATAGAGTGTTTTAGTTGAGCGTATTTACGGTCCGCTCCGCTCAGAGTTGCCCCGCTAAGCCACAGCGGAGCGGCGGGCGATTTTCACGTTTTAGTTATGCGTGTAGCGTAGCGGAGCGGACCTTTCGTAGTTGCAGCGCCCTCTGGCCAAATTCAACGTAGTGAAACAAAATAAAAAACTGTTTTGTCACTTTTACAATGTACAACGAATATATATAACTTATTTGTTCATGAAGTATCTATACGGGTGCTTGTAATGCGTTACCGGTCCATTTTATGGAGTGGTAAATGAAGCTTCGACTTGGTGAACCCCACGTCATAGCCAGCGAGGTTGCATTTCGAATCCGATCCTTTGTGACACCAATGCGCAGGCGACGTTTTTTGTTAGCTGTGCGGTTTACTTTATTTCCTTAAAGAACAAGTTGGAGATGTTTTACACAAGTTATTCGCGCTCGCACGACTGGCGCCTCGATGCAAGGTGCTTCGATGCACGCGCGAGAGATGGCGCGTGCATCGCCCACCCTCGCTAGCGAAAGACGGCAGCAACGCTCCCCGCTCCGCTTAGGCAGCTTGTAAGCGGTCCGTGATTCTCGTTCCGCTAGCCCGCTTGCGGCTAAGCGGAGAGCGCATGCGCATTCGTGCTTCCGCTCCGCTCAGCAGCTAAGCGGAGCGTAAAAACGCTAAACTAAAACTGGCTTATGTTCGGCTTGGTTGCAGCTGGTTCGGCGCCGTCGTAGAGGGCGCTGCGGTATGCGGTCCCCGGTGTGTCTCACGAGTGAAGCCGACGGGAGCGGACGTGTCGAGTTGAGGTGCCATTTCAGCGCAGCAGGAGCAGCGTGCCAAAGAGATAAGTTTGTTATTTATATTTAACTTTTTGTTTTTTTAGGAGGGTTTGCTTAGCCAAGCAATCTTTATAAATTCTTTTAATGCTTTTTCACTTTCTTGGTCTTCTCGCTTAGATAAAAGTAGGTAAAGAATAATTTTTTTTGCCACATCTCCGCCTTGTTAGTACGAGATGATGGTTGGTACTAGGGGGAACCCACGCGTGCGTTGTTCTGAGTGCGAGCGTTCCTACGCGCTGGAAGAAACGTGGTTTAGGTCAGCACGCGAAGCGAATGGTGCAGATTTTATCTGTAGGATGTGTGTGCTAGGGTCTCGGCTAGACCGCTTAGAGCAAGACAAGGATAAGTTAGCTAAGCGGGTTGGAAAGCTAGAAAAGGAACTTAAAATCGAGCAGAAGCAGAGGAAGGAGGCAGAAGAAAAGCTAGCTAACGCAGAAATCCAGCTGAGCGCCACCATTCTGCAAAGCAATGATGAACGCATCAAGGCGAGCACCGCGAACGGAGCTGGCTCCGATGCGAGTGCAGAGACAGCCGAACCCGCCACGCCGGGAAGCAGTGGCAGAGACGTCAGTGATAGTCACGAAGGGGATACCACTGACGCGGCCGGGGAAGAAAACAAAGCCAAGGGCAAGGATAAGAAAGGAGGGGAGGGCATTGTGACTTCTGGGGAAGCTTTCGGCGGTGAGGGGGAAGGAAAGCATCGAGTTGTCTTTGTTGGGGATTCCAACATGCGTAAAGTAGAACCGGCGATAGCAGAGTAGGTAGGGGCAGACGAACGAGTCCAGGATAGCGCGCTTCCGGGAAGGCCGATTAGAGAGGTGATAGCGAAGGCCAAGGAACGCATGTGGGACACAATGGAGGGGTGACACCTAGTGGTGATAATGGGCGGAGTGATTGACGTACTGAACGGACGAGGAGCAGGGATCACAAATCAAATAGCCATAGGGGTCACCGACCTGCGGAATGTTTCAAAGGAAGTACAAATCGCGGTGTGCACGGTGCCAGAGGTTGAAACGCAGGGTTGTAAGATTGAAAGGGCAGTTCTGGTAGTAAACAGGGAAATTTGGACTCGAGCTAAAGCAATGAATTTTACGGTCATTGACATCAACCGAGAAGTGCACCGAGCAGGCCGCGAAGGCGCTTTTGTGCGTGACGGGATACATTTTAGTGAAAGTGTAGCAACACCGGTCGGACGTCGATTCGCGGCACGAGCTGTAGCTTTTTTAGGTGGGCCCCAGACAATCAGGAAGCAGGATTGAGTATTGAGCACAGCGAACCACCAGTGAAGGGCAGGATTAGGTGACCAGGAGTCAGGAAAAGACGCAGAAAGGATAAGAATAGAGAAGGTAAAATTTGCTACATTAACATGCAGGGTGGTCGCAAGCAGGAAAAATGGCTGGAAATTCAAACGCAACTGAATGATGAAGCGATTAGCGTGTACGCCTTGACCGAAACGCATCTACGAGATTTGGAGCAGCCGCCTGTTATTGACAACTTTGTATGGGAAGGGTGCAACAGAATGACCGGGTCTAGGAAAGGTGGAGGCGTAGGCGTACTAATTAGGCGCGGTCTGAAGTGGCGAAGGGTAAACGAGACATGTAAAGAGCATTTATGGATTAGTGGTACATGGCAAGGTAAAAAGACGTGGCTGGGAGTAGCTTACCTGTGGACAGGTAGTGATAGCAGAGAAAAAAATAAGGAATTGGTCGATTGCATTATAAGCAATATTAATGAGTTCAGTAACTCCGGCCAGGTGATATTAGTGGGAGATATGAACGCGCACATGGATGATTTAGACGGATATACTGATTACAACGGCTCTCTAGTGCTGGATTTGTGTGATGAACAGAACCTTATAGTAGTTAACCGGGAGAATAAGTGTCATGGACAGGTAACGTGGCAATGCGGAAACAGGCAGTCATGTATCGACTACGCCTTAGTCTCAGAAATGGTCTACGAACAACTAGACCAAAGATAATAGACGAAAATGGAAAAAATAGCCTGGGAAGCGATCATAGACGTTTAGCATTGAAGTTTGGGCGAGATACCAGCTCAGAACATGAACCAATAGCCTCAGAATTTTTAAAAATGAATGACGAGCAAATAACAGAGATCGCAAACAACATAGAGAAGAAAATTGAGGCTTTTCCTACAGCAGTCTGGGAATATAAGGAACTGGTGGAGGTTATGCAGCATGAAATAAGGCGGACACGGCAAAACAATTGTTGGATTGGAAAGAGGAAACCACGTAAGTGGTGGAACAAGAATATTAAACAAGCTATAGAAGAGCGTAAAGAGGCATCTAGGGTTCATCGAGAAGCCAAAAAGTTGGGATTACAAGAAGAAGAGGTGCTCCTTAGATCGAATACATACCGAGAAAAGAAAAGGGTTGCGAGTGAGCTCGTGCAAGAGAAAATTAAATGCGCAAGTGAACGTTGGGTGCATAACATTCACAAAAGAGACAAAGGCGCCCCATAAAGATTCTGGAACCATATAAAAGCACTCGGAGCTCCAACTAGAAACTCGCAAACGGCTATAAGGAATGAAGACGGTAAAATCTATGAAGGCGATGATGCGCTGCGGTACATCACAGACGTCATCAGGCATAACTTCAGCACGAGAAAAAGCGTAGTTCAGACAACAGATCCAGCAACAACAGAGAGGCCTGAGAGATCAAAATTTAGCATAGAAAGCTTTTATTGGAAAAAGGCAGCAGAAAATGTCCCTAACAACACGGCAGCAGGACCCGATTAAATCCCAATATAGCTAATCAAAAACCTCGGTCCAAAAAGCAAGGCACTGCTGACTAATGCCATAGAGCAAGTGATTAGAACAAAGAATATTCCCGTTGGACGGCGTAAAAGCAAGATGAATCTCATCTACAAAGGCAAAGGAGATAATGATAAGACGAGCTCGTACAGGCCAGTTACAGTAACGTCGGTGATATATAGAATGGCAATGCAAGCCATAAAATTAGAACTGTCGAAGTGGGTGGAGGAAAACGGTGTATTGGGGGAACTACAGAATGGGTTCAGGCCAGGCAGACGCTTAGAAGACAATATGTTTCTACTAACTCAGTGCATAGAGATTTCAGCAGCTCAGAAAAGACCTTTATGGATAGCATTTCTAGATATTAAAGGAGCTTATGACAACGTAGACAGGGAATTGTTGTGGGATATTCTTCAATACGAAGGCATAGATGACGATTTCGTGGAGCTTCTGAGGGAGATATATCGAGACAACCAAGTACAAGTGGCATGGGAAGGCCGAAAAGGAAATGAAATGGTGGGAATTCACCAAGGATTGAAGCAAGGATGCCCTCTGTCACCATTGTTGTTCACGCTTTACGTCAAGGGCATAGAAAGACGACTGGAAAACAGCGAATTAGGTTTTGATTTATCCTACATGCGTAATGGACAAATGGTGCAACAGAAGGTCCCTGGACTGATGTACGCAGACGACATTGTGCTACTAGCAGACAATAAAAAAGATTTACGGATACTTGCGAATATCTGTGGGAACACAGCGACAAATCTAGGCCTTAAGTTTAGCACAGAGAAATCAGGGATTATAATCTTTAATGAACACACGAGTAACTTCGTGGTGTTAATTCAACAGCAAGTAATACCCATAGTGAAGCAATATAAGTACCTCGGCGTACACATAAACGAAGGAAAGAATTACTCAAGCAACCACCAAGATAATCTGAAAATAAAGGGGAAGCGGAATGCAGCAATAATGAAACACAGAGCACTGTGGGGCCACAATAAGTACGAGGTGGTGCGTGGAATCTGGAAAGGAGTAATGGTGCCAGCGCTAACATTCGCAAATGCCATTATATGCTTAAAATCGGATATATTGGCGGGTTTGGAAGTTAACCAAAGATCAGTAGGCCGGTTGGCTTTGGGAGCACACGGTAATACGACAAATGAGGCAGTGCAGGGTGACATGGGTTGGGCCTCTTTTGAAGTCAGAGAAGCACAAAGCAAAATTAGTTTTGAAGAAAGGCTCAGGAACATGGATGAAAATAAATGGGCGGCTAAAGTGCACAAGTATCTCTACATGAAAAGCGTGGACACAGAATGGAGGAAGAGGTCAAGGAAGTTGGCAACCAAGTACAGGATAATCGAAACTGTAAATAGACAACCAGGGGTCATCAGAAAGAAAGTGAGAGAAATAGAGACCGTGAATTGGATGCAAAGAATGGAAACGAAAAGGACAATGGAGATTTACAAGAATGAGAAGAAAGAAATTAGAAGGGAAAATCTGTACGATAACACAAAGGGCAGTGCCTTGCTATTTGAGGCTCGAGCCGGTTGCCTAAGGACGAAAACATATCGGAACAAATATTCGGAACTAGATGAGACATGTGTATGCTGCAGTAAAGATCCAGAGACCACTCAGCACATCCTAATGGAATGCGACGGGATCCACCCAGCGAGAACCATAGGTAACGTACAACTCCCAGCAGCGCTTGGGTTTAAAGTGGAAGGAAACATAAACAGATCAGCCGTAGAGATCAGCAAGAGACGATTAGAGTACTGGTGGAAAAAAAGCAGGGAAAAGATGGATACGACCTGATCTCTTAAAATAATAGGCAGCGGTACAAGGCAAAATTTTGAAAAAGAATATTAATGAGAGGTATACAAAAATGCTAGATAAAGAACATGTATAGTATACCTGATTAAATCAAGCAGGCTAGGTGACTATTTGTCGCCGCCCCGTTTCAAAGGGGATGCCAATAAATCATCATCATCATCATCACCAGCCTCGGCGGCAAGGCGCGTGCTGCCTCTGCTTCGTCTTCCTGCTTGCATGTGCGGTTGCGCTGTTTTGAAGGCACGATTTTTGTTCGCGTTCGTTTCATGAGCGTGTGCTTGGGTATTGTTGCCACGGGCCCTCGACGAAGGTGGCAGCGGCCTTCTGAGGGGCGTTTGAAATGGCTAGAAAGTGCTTCGTTCCGAACTGCAATTCTGGATACCTGACTTGTGCGGAGCGTGTGCCTTTATTCAAAGCGCCGTCCGACAGCGGTCGTCTAGAGCAGTGGCGCCGTGCAAATCTGAGGGCAGACCGAACTCTAACGCCTACCGACCATATCTGCACCAGCCATTTTTCAGAGGATACGATATCGAGGGCATATTGTAACGAAGTCGAAAGCTCGAGGGACAAACGAAACGCACTTATCGGCAGAGGCAGTAAGAAGAAGGGACGGTTTTGAAATAGCGCGCGCTAGTCACTGCTTCTTGATCTTCTTGCTATGTTTTTCATAAGTGCCGATGTGTCTTATGCCGTCGTCATCGCCGCGCTAGACACGTGGCAATATTACGCGGAGCGCTCGACAAATGGATTCCCACCTTATTTCCAAACTGTCCAAAGAACCTCACACGGTCAAATAAACCTCGAAAGCCGCTGCGGAAGAGAGAACCTCCTGTGTGTCGCAGTAGTTTGTGCAAATTTTGCTGCATGTAAAAGATATATACTGGGTGGTTTACTATCATGCACCAAGATTGGAAAATATGTAAATGTCACGTAGCTGGAAAGAACCAAGGTAATGTTGTCTGCCGTCGCTTGGAGATACTCAGATTATTTTTTTATTCCGCCTAATTACATAATTATTTTCATGATTGATTAATGAACTCTTTTAATGCTATAATTGGATAAAAAGTATGAACAAGAGAATTGTACAGCAGCGTTAAAAACTCCCAATATAACTTTCTGTTGCTCAATACGTGATACATAAAAGGGTTTTCCGATCGTGAACGAAACCCGCGAATACAGCAATATTGCCGCGCGACTGGTCGATCGAGGCACTTTGCGTGTATTCGTGCGCTTCTTTCATGCTCGGAAAAACACTTCTACGTAGCGCGTATTGAGCAATACAAAGCTGTATCGGGAGTCTTTGATGTTGCTCTACAATTTTCTCATTGACAATTTTAATCTAATTATAATAATTGAGAAGTTGATCAATAAATACGACTAATTATCGAATTAGGCGAAATGTAAAAAATAACCGAGTATCTCCAAGGGACGGCAACAACATTACTATGATTCTGTCAGCTCCGTGACATTTGCATATTTTGAAATATTTGTGCACCCTGTAAAATACTACTGTTTTCTGTGCAGATGTGTGCCTGATTTTCAAATTTGTTCCATCCTGGCTACTGAATTTTTTTACAATGCGCGTGCGGTGTATATTACACGCTTGCATGTTTTTATACATTTTTCCATTGTGGGAGTATATGACACCGCAAGCTTCTGGGATTGTTATCACCTATTAAAATTATCGAGCTGCTTCATGCACAAGTTTTTTCGTATTGTGTCTATGCAGTAAAAAAGAGGTCTATGGGATTATTGTGTGGTGGGTGTAAGCGTATTTGTGGACAGGCTGTAGCATGCATTGTCAAACACGGTTACATTGGCACATTCTCATATGCAACTTAAGAAAAAAGAAAGTTACCTCTTCTTTTTTAGATCCTGCAATAGTCACTCAGTCCTCAATGGACGAAAGCCCAATGAACGGTCTATGTTAAGTGGAATTGGAATAAAAAATGCATTTGCTCAGGTTTTCATCAGTAAACTGTGGTAGTGATGCTCTAATTCAAGATAAACGCCTGCCTTCGTCCCGCCTAATAAATTCCCATTTGAAAGAGTTTTTACATAGCTGATGTGCATTCTCATCTTAAGTTCTAGCCATGAACAGCCACTTTGCTCTAGTGCATTGCATATCGCAAGCTTGCGCCGTTTCATTTCTTAATTTATATCGCGGCCACATTGAATTCGCGCAACGATGATTGAATGGTTTTCTGAGTGTGAACGAAAGCAGCGATAAGCATGAAATACATTTTCTGGTGCAGTCACTATTTTCTTCTGATCGAGGGGTAGCACGTGGGCTAACACTTTCATTTTTTATGCTTGGATGAACGGCTAGACCGGACAAAACAAATTTCGCACGCGAGGGTAACTTCAGTGGGCTTTGAGTACTGCCCGATTGATCCGTGTTCACGTCATCCACGGCCTGCACAAGGAACCTTCATGGTAGCGAAGCCTGGTACATTTATCACTTTAATGTGAGATAACGATTTTTTTCGCGCTTTCAGATTTACTCACTCCACTACAAACGAAAATTTAGCGGAGGCAGAGGAATGCCAAGCCGCCGGCGCCGCTAAGCTGGGACCGCTGGCCGCGGCACCCTCTATCTGCTCGCAGCAGAGCTACTCGGTGCGCCCGCGCGCGGTCGAACATAATCTGGACGCTCGCTCGCGCGCAGTGTCAACACCTAAATATATTCTTCCACCGTGGTCTGTAGGTGTCGTAGTTACTATGGTCGGCCCTGGGGCCTTTGAGGTGTCTGGTGTATTGCGGACATAACTGCCTGGTGTACTGCGGACATAAATGTCACCCGGTGTGCGCCTTCTGCAGTGGTTCCCAACAGGCCTACTCTAAAGAGCGCAAGGAAACGTTGGTGGCGTCTACGTTAACATCGAAAATGAAATTTGAACTGCACGTAGTGAATTAGAACTACACGTAGTGAGGCCTAACGGCCAGGGCGCTGAGCGCCGCGGAGAAATGAGACAACTTCTTCTGGCGACCAGACGACGACTACGTTTATTTGGAGAGCGGGAAAAGATTAGCACAAACGCTTATTACAACATTAGGCGCGGTGGGGCGCCAGTGGTCCGGATCAATACGAGGCCGAAACAAGGCAGAATACATCACTTCTCCCTTTAAAAGAACTGAAAGTATCTTCCCTCGCCAAAGAATCATAAGTGGCGGGAGCCAGATAGTTTACAGAATGAAAATGGAAAATTATGTTGTCATGTCATTGCATTATGTAAACTATTAGAATCCTTTATTTCTTTTGCCATGTGTGTATGGCTTTATTATTTTTTAAAAAGTTATGTGCCAGCTGCAGCCTTTATGTAACATGATTATATATTGTTCTGTAGTGCAGTATGACCGCCGTGAGCAGCGCATGTTTTCTATCTTATTTTCACGTCACTTTGTATTCTACTGCCAAAAAAGGGGGGCTGTTGCTCTGTCGAGCTGTTGTCAAGCTGTTGCAAGGCAGCTTTTACTTCGGTCCCCCTGCATCATCATGTATGACGTGATGGTCAAATAAACTTATTATTATTATGTAGTTATACATTATCTAAATGCATAAGCCTTGCAAAGACCAATTTAGACAACAATGCCATGGAGATGCAGAGACATTTGCAGGTACAAGATACTTTCGCGATTATATGTCACGTTTAAGCACCATATGGTAGATTGGACTAGGAACTTTTTACCATTGTGAAATATCACTTGACCAACGGACAAAAGTGCACTAAGTGCAGACATTATACTGTAGAAAACGTCATTTCCAACAGCAGGTACCCTAATTTTAAGATTTGTTTAAATATAAATCTGCTCCGTAACGGTGTAATTGCGTTCAGGCTTACTTAACGTACGACTCGCATAAGCAATGACATGCTCGTTCCGGCCGCATCGCTGAACGAGGACTCCCCCGACCCCCACGCCACTCGCATCGGTGTGGATCTCTGTTGGTGCAGCTGGGTCGAAATGCCGAAGGATGGGACCCGTCGTCAGTAAGAACTTCAGTTGACGAAAAGATGCGTCGCACTCGTGAGTCCACTCAAAAACGGCGTCCTTATGCAGAAGACAAGTCAGGGGATAGGCGACATCGGCAAAAGCAGGGATAAATCGGCGGAAATAAGAGCAGAGGCCTAGGAAACTACGAAGCTCTTTAACAGACCGAGGAGGCTTAAACGCTTCAACAGCTGCTGTCTTTTGCGGATCAGGCCTGATACCATCCTTGTCTACAAGATGGCCAAGCACCAATGTCTGCCGCTCACCGAAGTGACATTTCTTAGAATTGAGTACTAGGCCGGCGTTTTCGATGCAGTCTAAGACGACTTCCAGGCGCCTGTTGTGCTCTTCAAAAGTGCTTCCAAAGATGACAACGTCGTCTAGGTAACACATGTAAATATGCCATTTGAGGCCTCGAAGAATGGTGTCCATAAATCTTTCGAAAGTCGCGGGTGCATTGCAAAGCCCAAATGGCATGACGTTGAACTCAAAAAGGCCATCCGGGGTTATAAAGGCCGTTTTTTTTCTTTATCCGCCGGGTGCATTGGGATTTGCCAGTAACCCGATCGCAAATCTACAGAAGAAAAGTAGGATGCTGAATGAAGGCAATCCAATGCGTCATCAATCCTTGGGAGAGGGTAAACGTCTTTCTTGGTAATCGAATTGAGACGGCGGTAGTCCACACAAAATCTCCAAGTATCGTCTTTCTTTTTCACCAGTATAACTGGAGCAGCCCACGGACTAGATGACTCCTGAATTACTCCTTTCTGTAGCATTTCGTGAACCTGTTCGTCGATAACCTGGCGCTCTGACGGTGACACTCTATAGGGTTTCTGTCGAACAGGCTGCGCCGACCCCGTGTTAATTCTGTGCTTGGTTCGAGACGCAGGAATGGACGGCGCGTTATCGCCCTGGGCAAAGTCGAAGATGCTTAAGTGTTTAGTCAGGACGTTCACTAATGTACGGCGCTCGTCCATGCTGATCGACTTGCTGATAATTGGCAGAATCTTCGAGTCTTCCGAGCAGATGTCAACTCGTGTATGTGGAGCATCTGTGAGCACGGCGACGGGCGTCGATCTGTGCTCTTTGAAGGAAGCAAGCTTCATGCCAGCAGGTACCACTGCGTTTTCGCCTGAAGGGTTGACAACCCATAATTTGGAGCGCCGCTGAGCAACAGACACAAGACAATGTGGCAGAAAAATGTTCTTCTTCATGCACGGTAAATACGCCGGCTCTACTGTGGCGTCGAAAGCCCGATGAGTGGTAGTAGCGCAGCCCACCGGCACACACACAGCTGACACAGCAGGCACGAGAGTGTCCTCACAGGCATGAAATGCGCCATCCCCGTTTGGAGCATCCTGCATGAGCTCGTAAGAAATTTCACCACTCACAAACATCTCCCCTGTTCGGCAATCAACGGTGGCACCGCACATCTGCAGAAAATCAATACCTAATATAACATCATGTGAGGAACGGGGGAGGATTGTAAATTCAGTCGTGAAAACTCTACCGCCCAGTGACACTTGTGCAGTGCAAATACCAACAGGCCGCAACGAATCCCCGCTGACGCCACAAAATGTTGCCACTTGGTTCCATTGAAATACCACTTTGCGTCCTAATAACCTTTGGAAAGCGAGACTCATCACAGAGACAACAGCACCGGTGTCCACTAACGCCAATGTAGACACACCATCAACGAGGACTTTCACTTTGTTCTTCAAAATAAACACAGGCGGAGGCATATCTTTCAGCAGCGAATCTCCAGCGACCTCACCTCCATTGGCCGCGCTCTCTAGTTTTCCGGCGGTGGTGATCTTGAACGACGACGTGGTGAAGGAGACCGGTGCAATCGAGGAACAGGAGGTGGCGTCACGCTACGATCGGAGGCAGGTGAGCGGTTCCGTAAGCTTCCTTGCCAAAAGTTGCTGCTAGAAGGCGATTGCGACATAGGAGGCCATTGGGCGTTGGGGGCTGGGGCAGCAAGTTGATCGTACGGATACCTTTGGCGTTGAGGACAAAAACGGGATATATGGCCAAGGACGCCGCAGACGTAGCATGTCGGAAGCGGACGGCTTCTGCGGTAGTCTTCAGAGCTGTCAGACACGTCTGCACGCCTAGGACGCATGACTGGGTCGTAACGCGGAGCATTGCCAGTGGTGGGGCGTCCAGAGGAACGTGCGTAACGAGGGTGAGGTTCAAATCGGGTATCCGAAGAGTAGTGGCCTCTCGATGCCGGTGCGTGTCGGTACTCTGACACATTCGCGACGCTGACCGACGGTTGCCATCCATTCAAAGGTGGTGAAGTCGCCGGGGCTTGCGAAAAGGAGGCATCTGAGACATCAGGCAGGCGACGTGTCGTCTCGGTGTGTCTGTCTAGCTCTTCGCGGACAATCTGTCGTATGGCCGACGCCAAGTCAAATGAAGAGCTCATATCGATGCTGGCCACAGTGGTAACATTGGCCAATCGACCAAACTTTGGCGTTATTCGGCGCATCTTCAGCGCCTCGAACGTACGGCAGTGCTTCATGACATCAGACACTGAAGCGAGACTGTCCTTGCCGATCAGAAAATTGTAGACATCCTCTGCTATGCCCTTGAGCAGGTGCCCGACCTTGTCTTCCTCGGACATTCTTGCGTTAGCTTGCTTGCACAATTTCAAGATCTCTTCAATGTAGGCAGTGCAAGTCTCCCCTGGTAGCTGTGCTCTCTGTGCCAAGGTATGCTCTGCGCGTTTCTTTTTTGCGTCCGAGTCGCCAAAGCATTCCTTTAGGTCATGAACGAAACGTTCCCACGTTGTTAATAATTCTTCGTGGTTCTCAAACCACATCAGGGCAGTGTCAGTGAGAGCGAAGATAACGTTGGTTAGTTGGTCGGTGGTGTTCCAGCCGTTCGACTTGCTTACCCGTTGGTAATGTCTGAGCCATTCTTCGACATCTTCACCTGCTCTCCCGGCGAAAACCCGAGGTTCTCGGTAGTAGCGCCACGTACCAGCAGGCATTGATCCCGGAGCGGCAGGTATCGGTCCCCGAGCGTCTCCTTCGTTGGTCATGTTAACAGGCGCAGAGGGTAGTCCGGTGTGAGCGCCCGCATGTGCCGCCTATCTCATCGCTAGCGCCACCTACAGCGCTGTTACGCCGACTCAACGCCAAGCCCAAGCGAGGCAGGGCTCTCTCTCCCATTCGCTACGATCGCCGCCACGGACGGTCACGGTTTTTGGCGCGTGCCACTATGTTCTAATAAATAGTTCGTACCCTATTATTCTCGCCTCAGCCTTTACGCCTCAGCCATCACGCCCAGCCCTCACATCTGGCGCAGTCGACCCCGAGCCTCAGCCAAGCCATACAGCCACGGCAGCGCAAGAACGCCTTTCGAACGCCAGCGTCGAACGCCAGCAACAACGCCAGCGTCGAACGCCGGTCAGTACGCCTTCTCAACTGCATCCGTCATTGTACTTACGCACTCACGCCGCCGAAGACTCACGCCTGAAGATACTCCTGCCATTTTACCGCTCGTCTGTGTAAAGCACGGCCGTCATAGGAAGAGTGCCGTGAATGTTGACTAGCCCTAGTCGACAACTAGGCTTAGCGATCACTCGCCTAGTCTCCCGTGCGCCCAGCCTCGTTCCGCAACGCCATGCCGGGAATTGTGTGGCAGAATCTCGACGCGGTGACCATGTCGCGTCTCGGCGTCGACCTTATACGCGAAGAATTGGCCCGTCGACAGCTGGACCTCACAGGTTCGAAAGAGGAGCTCGTTCAGCGTTTGCAAGCCGACATTCAGCAGCAGCGTGAAGCTACCCCCCCGGTTGAAGCGAATGAATCCGCCTCGAACGCTGCGGCGTCTTTGACGCTGGACCCAGCCACTCTACAGAGCCTCACCATGCTGTTCCAGCAGCTACCTCGCCCTGCAACAACGGTGACGACACTGCCAGACCTGTCATCGTCCATCCCGCAATTCGCTGGTTTGCACAGCCACAGTGTCAATACATGGCTTGACGACGTACGACGAGTACAGCAGCTCGCCTCGTGGGACGACGCCACCACACGCCTGATCGCAGCTAGCAAGCTGAAAGGCACGGCGCGAGACTGGCATCTCGCGTTCGGCAACCAGTACAGCACCTGGGCCACGTGGAGTGCCGCCCTGAAGGACACATTTTGTACAGAATTGTCCCTCATTGAGTGGCAAGAGCAGGTCATGAGGGTAACCCAGGCCCCATCCGAAAGCTTGCACCAATATGCCTTTGCCAAGTTGAAGACCATTGAGCGTTGCCCCGTTAAGCTCTCTGAGGCCCAAAAGATTGACTCTTTCCACAAGCCAGACCCAATTTCAAAGACTGCCTGCAACGAGATACCTTGCCTTCGTCAGAACAGCCACCATGGCAAGCCTTAGCACCACTTCGAAAAATGACCTTGGGTTCCGCGGTGTCCATCGTCTCAGTCACATAAGTAGAACCGTAGCCCATGGCGAAGAGCGTGATCAGTGCGCTGACCAGTATCAACGTGCCCCCAGTTTCTCCAGTGATCGAACAACAGCCCGTCGTCAATGCAGAGACCACGCCTGCCTCAGCAGCAAATGTTGTCGCCTCTACAGAGCAGCAACAGCCTCAACGGCCCCAACACACTCGATGTCTACCGAGCCACCTCGACGACTTTGTGCTCGAGTGAAGTTGCAGCGTTTCCGTGCATGTGTGTGTGTGTGGTATCGTGCGTGTGACTCGTAGCGCTCTGCGAGCAGCTTACACCATCCACATTTAGAGCTTTACGTGTGTCAAGTTTGACATCTCGTCTTGTTAATCAACCACGAACAGTGCACGTGTCCCAGCTCAAGCCCTACGTGCCCCCAGTTTCTCCAGTGATCGAACAACAGCCCGTCGTCAATGCAGAGACCACGCCTGCCTCAGCAGCAAATGTTGTCGCCTCTACAGAGCAGCAACAGCCTCAACGGCCCCAACGCACTCGCTGTCTACCGAGCCACCTCGACGACTTTGTGCTCGAGTGAAGTTGCAGCGTTTCCGTGCATGTGTGTGTGTGTGGTATCGTGCGTGTGACAGTGTGCAGAAGCAATTGACCACGAGACGTGGTCAGTCAGACTGGGGTGGGATGTGAGCGCCCGCATGTGCCGCCTATCTCATCGCTAGCGCCACCTACAGCGCTGTTACGCCGACTCAACGCCAAGCCCAAGCGAGGCAGGGCTCTCTCTCCCATTCGCTACGATCGCCGCCACGGACGGTCACGGTTTTTGGCGCGTGCCACTATGTTCTAATAAATAGTTCGTACCCTATTATTCTCGCCTCAGCCTTTACGCCTCAGCCATCACGCCCAGCCCTCACACCGGCGAGGCGACGACTCCGGCGAAGAATAAATGGCTCCGGGTCCGTCGTTACTTCAAGTACCCAGCACCTTCCACCAAAAACTGTTACGACGCGCGACAAACCGTGTTTATTGAACAGGCCTCAGGGCGAGCCTCCGACGAGCCAGAAGAGTTCTCTTCTTCGTCTTCTCCGCTAACACTCCTCCTCTTCTACTAATGCGGCTACATTGACTGTAATAATATATATATATATATATATATATATATATATCATAAACTAAGACAGTAGAACTATTTGGGGACATAGGCCGTAAGCCATAATGGAGGTTGTTTAGGTCGAGTAGACCTACGGAGGAATAACTCTAGTTGAGAAGGAGGAGTAGAAGAATCATTATTGGATGATGAGTTGGCGGTTTGTGCACTGTTGTCCTCAGACTCTTCAGGAGCGTCAGGCTGACACGAAAGGAAGCTCGACAGATTCCTCCGCAGGGGATGAACTAGGTGACGGTTGTGAAACGGGAGGAAAACCTGTACCAGTAGGAATGAACACAGTAGCATCAGCCAGTCGATGCAAAAGTTCATCAGTCCTGAGAAAAGGGAAGGCGTCGACGACTATCGCCTTGTTGGGTTCTCGAAGATTGACGCAGAGCCGAATGGTATTGTCCCTTTTCCGAACCACGACGAGCGGCGATCCACTCGGACGCTGACACTCGTTCGATCATATCAGCTGATTCGAGGCGATACCGTTCGGCGGAGACTTGCTCACGGAGAACCATACGTAGCGGACGTAGTTTCGCTGAAACTGGTTGAACAGAAGGTCCTAGACGAATGTCATGGATGAAGCCCTTTACAAGTCCTAGTTGACCTGAGAATAGATGAGCGAATTCCGATGGAGCGTTTTGCGGTAGAGATGGAGACTTGATTGCCGGAACAGCCGGCGTTTCGATTACTTGTTGACACGAAAGGAAAGATCCATGAATGTCGATGCCTAGGTCTTGTATCGCGTCTAGTCCCAGAAGAGAAGTTCCTTCGTCGGTAACGTGAAAAGTCTCGACTGCAGAAATGTTTCGGTATTTCACAACCACAGAAAAATGTCCTGAATGCAAAATTTTTTGCTGGGAATAGTTCTCGAGTCGGAGACTTGAAGGAACCTGCCGTGGTGGCTCAGTTTGCTAAGACGTTAAGCTGCTGAGCACGTGGTCACGCAATCGAATCCCGGCCGCGGCGGCGGCATTTCGATGGAGGCTAAATGCAAAAACGGTCGTGTGCTTGCGTTTAAGTCCACGATAAAAACCCCAGGTGGTAAATAGTACTCCGGAGCCCTCCACTACGGCGTGCCTCAGAATCAGAACTGATTTTGGCACGTAAAACCCCAGGAAGAAGAATAGTTGAAGGAGATAGTGGGAAGACCTTCAAACGTTCCTCGTACGTAGCGCTGTTCATCAGTGAAGCAGTGGCTCCGGTATCCACAAGAAGCTTGATTGAAGTATTGCCAATGAGAACTTCGGCAAAGATTATTGCTGGACGGATATTTGGTGCTTGTAATGTCAGTACTGAAGAAACTGTACTTGCCGAATCTGTTTCAGCAGAAGAAACGAGCTGAGCTGTTGCTGGAGACGCCTGGTGTGGTCGGTTCCATGAACGGCAAACTGTTGCATAATGTCCTACTTTTTTTGCACGCACGGCAAATAACGTGCTAAGCCGGACAGCCTGGATCGGATTCTAAGGCGAAATGTGAAACACCCGTGTGCTTGCGTTTTAGTGCACCTTAAAAAAACCCAGGTGATCAAAATTATCCCGGAGCCCTCCATTACGGCGTGTCTCATAATCAGAACTGGTTTTGGCACGGAAAAGCCCAGAAAGAAGAAGATGGATCGGAGTCTATGTGCTGAATTGGTCCATACCGGAAGCAATGGACAGTGGCTTCTTGACGGTGCTTGGAAAATTCTTGCCGAACGCGATGTTTGTCGGCTTCCCCAGATCGCGACTTCCAGCCATGTCGTCGGGCGCCATCTTGGACTGATATGGTCGAGGAAGAAGCTAGCTGAGGCCCACCATCTTGAGCACCCGAGCGAAGAAGGCGACAGTTGGCCACGCCATCTTGCCGCGGAGGAGAAACGAGCTGTACTGTATTGTATTGCGAACTTGTTCAACGCTTTGCCCAATTTCTTCCGCTTTCTTGAACGTCATCGATGATCCCTCGTAGAGAAGTCTCTCACGAATTCTTGTTGACGCGACTCCATTCAGAATTTGGTCGCGGAGCGGCTCGTCGTGCCAAGCGCCGAACACGCAGGCTGGAGCCAAACGTGAAGCAAAGTCACGAATTCTTGGAAAGACTATCCTGCCTGCAGTCGTCGGTCTCTGAAGAAAATGCGATGGACGAGGCTGTTTGTGCTGTCTTCGTAGTGCTTGTCTAACAAGCGGATGATGCCTTGGAACTGTAACGTAGCGGGGTCTACTTGCGACGTGAATACGTATAACAGAGACGCTGACCCTCGAAACCCAAATACCAATACAGCTTTCTTCCTCTCCTCCCGTGGCGTATCGCCTCCGGCTGCATGCAGAAAAAGTATGGAACGAACGTTTCCACTTGAGCCAAGGTACGGCAGGTGTAGCCGGAATAGGCAGTAAAGGCAGCGGCGGAGAAGCGAACCCCATGGTTGAAGCGGTGGACAACGGAAAAGTAGACGCAGGTTGCCTCGATTCCATGCTGGCAGCAGTAGAGCAGCGACAGGAGGGGAGAGGAAGTTGTAGAGAAAATGGTTACCTCGTCGCCAAGATGTGGTATCGGGCCTCACACGGCAACTCGGCCGGACGCAAGACCTACGTGGAGAGACCTAACGGTCGGGGCGCTGAGCGCCGCAGAGAAATGAGACTTCTTTTGGAGACCAGACGGCGACTCTGTTTATTCGGAGAGTGGAAAAAGGATCAGCGGAATGTCGGCAAGTGTTGAAGAGAGGTACAGTAGGTCCTGTGGTTTACGCCAGCACTGCGCTTGCGTAAATTACTGGTGACTGCATATAAGAGAGATGCCTGGTCGTCAGTTGTCACAGGGCGAGTCGGGGCGGGACGCAGACACTATAACATAAGCGCCAATGAAATTTATTGTGGCGTTATTGGACACGTGTTACCGATCTTCATGCAATGACGATGCGAATGGATTGTCTGATGTGCGGACTGTCAACTTCCTTGAACTGCCAACATTCTTTAATGATCTTTTTGACAGTCCCACAACTCTTGAATAGACGTAAATGGGAGGAGCTGTGCGCAATGCCTTTGCCTATTTGGGCAGCCTTTTTGGCTTTCGATATCTACTAGTCTACATCGCAGTTATATTAAAAAGGCGGAACGGCAGCATGGCAGACAATATGGAGAACAGGCAAATTCTGCATGTGTTACGAATTTTAAGAAATAGTAGTATTACTTCACGCACATGGATAACCTGACAGGAGAGTATTTTGTCAACTGACTGTAAGTAATGTATATGTCCCGCCCAAAGGTATACCTGGCCCGCTGGCCTGTAAATGTGAAGCATTATTGTGAGCAACTATTGCCATAGCTCGGTAACGGACGATGACTCGCACACAGTTTGCAGAATTCGTCAGTCTTGCATTTTGCCTCAAGGTGCTAAACCATCTTGTTCATGAGTCTATCTTAGTATAAGTATATCTGTTCTTGATTTGCAGCTGCTGCGGAAGCCCATTAGTGCGGACAGGAAAATTTCTCGAACAATAATGGGGGTGCCTTAACGAAATGAATAGGTCAAAATCATGAGCCGTCTACAGCGGCTTCTCTCATAGACGTTGTGCGACGTTCGGACGCTAATCATACTAGCAAATACAGAATGTGTTCCGACTGAAGAAAAACTGCAGCGGAGTGCTTTCGACGAATATCCGAGCCCTCTGACTTCGTAGAATTAAAAAAAAGGGGGAAAAAGCGAGATTGCATTTCGCAAGCCTCTGAAAGGCTCAGTATAATTCGTCACTGTGTTTGCCGTGTCGCAACTAAGCACTGTTAGAATTATAAGTGATTTCCTGCCGACGAGCGGCTACTCATTATCAAAAATACCGACTCCGCCGGCGGGACAAGCTTTGTGGTGAAGTTCAGTGCGCAGGGATATATTTTAGTTTTTATTCCTGTTTCGTTGACGTCATCCAGTTTAACATAAATACCCCACGCGCTGGTCCCCACGGGAACTGAACACCGATGTCCAGGAAAGCTGCATATGGTCAGGGACGGTGCCTGGCAAACTTTATGAATTTACTTTCTCTAAACGATATTGCGGTGTTTGTCAAGATGCTTTGAACACGAACAAGGGCTCATTTGATGTTCAGTCAAGGACAAAATATTGCGAGACGCGGGAGCGCCGTTCGAAAGCCCCCTTTTGCACACTATAGTCAACGCAGTGCGCGTGTCGAGGCTACGCCAGAAGACTGCTAAGCGCATGCGCGTCCTATATTCGCTCGTTTGCCTGACCGATCACCGATTTTGCAGTGAGGAGCTGCTTATGCTTCGCTCGGGCACGGGCAGTCGCTTTTCATTACTCGCGCTGCTCGAGTCGTGCGGCCGTCGCTTTCGGCGCGCGCTCAGTTGACTAACCCAACGGCACGTGTTCGCACTGCCCGCTGGTTTTATCTCGCGTCTTTTACGAGAGAAGTGGAGCACCGTCTGTTTTACAGCGGAGCTGTTACGCTTTTCGCAAGTCCGTTTCGTTCCGACAGAAAACCCTTGCCATGTAGGCCGCTTCTGGAGGTTGTGCAAAACCATGTGCCAAGCAGCTCCTAACATACCATAGCCATGCATAATATAGTATAGCAAGGGAGTGGGAAAGGGAAGTGAGGGTGAGAAGGAAAGAAAGAAGGAAAGAAAGAAGGAGGGGAGAGGGTAAAACATGGCTTCGCCTTGTATAGAACAGTTTATGCACCACAGGAAGTGGGTATGTACAAAGCAGCTCTTAGCATAGCCATTCATAGTATAATATAGCAAGGGGTGGGCAAGAAAAGTGAGGGTGAGGAGGAGTGGTGTGAGGGTGAGGAGCGGAGAAAGGAGGTAAGAGTGAGGAGGAGTCTTGGAGAATTTCTAGCGGCGCGTTCGCAAATCCCCGGCAGGGGCCGACGGATGGTTTCCCCGAGAGTATCTAAGCACTGAGTTTGGCCACAGTTGTCGAGTGTGTAAGAGGCTGTGATTTGACTCAAACTTGTCTGTGCTGAACTCTGTGTGCGACTGCGAAAAGCGGGGCACTGCCGTGCAGATTCTACGGGAAGCGTTTCCCGACGAAGCCAGCCCCGACACACGACGCAACGCACACGACGGGAAAGCACTAAAGTATTTTAGTTGATCGTCTTTACGGTCCGCTGCTTTCCGAGTTGTCCCGCTAAGCCACAGCGGAGCGGCGGGCGATTTTGATGTTTTAGTTAAGCGTGTAGCGTAGCGGCGCGACCTTTCGTAGCTGCAGCGCCCTCTGTCCAAATTCAGCGTAGTGAAACAAAATAGGAAATTGTTTTGTCACTTTTACGACGACGAATATATATATATATATATATATATATATATATATATATATATATATATACATATATGTATGTATATATATAGGCCGGACCCCGGCCGAAACGTCAGTAAAGTCTTGTTATGTTTTTTCCTACGTGCTTCTATTTTTTGAACTACTTCTGTGCCGGCTCCGGTTACTCTTTACTTCACTGATATATATATATATATATATATATATATATAACTTATTTGTTCATGAAGTATCTAGACGGGTGCTTGTAATGTGTTATCGGTCCATTTTATCGAGTGGAAAATGAAGCGTCGACATGGTGAACGTCACGGGATAGCCAGATAGGGTGCATTAATCCAGTCCAATCTAATTCTTTCTGACGCCAATGCGCTGGAGACTTTTTGTTAGCTGTGCTGTTCACTTTATTTCATTAAAGAACCAGTTGGATGCGTATTACGCAAGTTATTCGCGCTCACAAAACTTGAGATACAACTTTTGTGAGCGCGCGCGACAGAGGGCGCGTGCATCGACCGCCCTTGCTAGCGAACGACGGCAGCAACGCTCTGCGCTCCGCTTTGGCAGCTTGTAAGCGGACCGTGTTTATCGCTCCGCTAGCCCGCTAGCGGCTAAGCGGAAAACGCATTCGCATTCGTGCTTCCGCTCCGCTCAGCAGCTAAGGGGAGCGTAAAAACGCTAAACTAAATCTGTCTACTGTCTCGCGCGTCTCTGCCCGTGTCTTGGGCGTGTACTTTGGGATCGGCCTCCTGGCGCTGCGATCAACGCTAACGCGAACTTCTCTCACATCCCACTCCTCCAGGCTCCGAGGGTATATAATAAGCGCGCCGGAGTGTAGAGGAGTGTGTCGGCGTTTAGGAGTTTGCTCTTTCTAGATGGCAAATACTCACCGAGCTTAGAAAAGCAATAGCTTAACGACAGGAAGGCCACCAGCTACGCTGGTTCATCAGTGTCCGCGATAGTGGAGCTGGCCTCATTTTTTTTACAGTGGAGCTGTTAAGGGCTTACTCTTCCATGGTTGCGTCCGGCCGTAAAAAAAAATACTCTCATTCGCCGTATGCTGTATGTGCGAGTGAAAGCATGCGAGGGCGAGGGACGCGCGCTTTCACGGGGAGCGAACGCACGGCGTAGAGCAAACGCGACTTCCCAGTGGAAGGGGAGCGGTGGGCATCGAGGCACTCTAGACTGTGCGTGTGCGTGCCTGCTCTCCCACTGCGGCGCATGCGCGCAGCCCTGTCGGCCTCTGCCGCCTGTGCAGCAGACTCTCTCTGGGCTCTCGCCTGCCTCTTCCCTAAAGTGTCGACAACGGCGTTTAGCTGTTCCATCACGTAGCCAGCTTTTTGGCAGCGGTTGTGTGCGGTCACACAAACAACACGCACAACTGTTGTCGACGGCGGCGCGTTTTGCCCACGTTCGCACCGAACGCCCGCGGCATTGGTGACGTGTTTATGAAGAACATGACAACTTTTGCCGTACACCCTATGGCGGTGTACTGTAGCGACCATAAGGCCATGGTCCCTGTGGTCACAAAATGAATGAAAACCACCGGATCATATGTATTTGTCACTTTTTAATAGTTAAAATAACCAATTTCACCATCACATCTTAATAGTCATAATTGGAAATACATCATTCGAAATAGTGATGAACCGGATACAGAAGCTCCTTCTATAACTAGCGATGAAGTTAGAAGGGCCTTGAAAGACATGACCAGGAGAAAAGCGCCTGGAGAAGATGGAATAACAGTAGATTTAATCAAAGATGGAGGAGATATCATGCTTGAAAAGCTTGCGGCCATCTATACGCAATGCCTCACAACTTCAAGTGTACCAGAGAGCTGGAAGAACGCCAACATTATACTTATCCATAAGAAGGGAGACGTTAAAGAATTGAAGAATTACAGACCCATTAGCTTGCTTTCAGTATTGTACAAAATATTCACCAAGATAATTTCCAATAGAATCAGGACAACACTTGACTTCAGTCAACCAAGAGAACAGGCTGGCTTCAGGAAGGGATATTCTACGATGGACCATATCCATGTCATCAATCAGGTAATCGAGAAATCTGCGGAGTACAATCAACCTCTCTATATGGATTTCATAGATTATGAAAAGGCATTCGGTTCAGTAGAGATACCAGCAGTCATAGAGGCATTGCGTAATCAAGGAGTAGAGGAGGCATACGTGAATATCTGAGCAAATATCTACAAGGATTCCACAGCTACCTTGGTCCTCCACAAGAAAAGTAGAAAGATACCTATCAAGAAAGGGGTCAGGCAAGGAGACACAATCTCTCCAATGCTATTCACTGCATGCTTAGAACAAGTATTCAAGCTCTTAGACTGGGAAGGACTAGGAGTGAGGATCGACGGCGAATATCTCAGCAACCTTCGGTTTGCAGATGACATTGTCCTATAGAGCAACAATGGAGAGGAATTCCAACAAATGATTGATGACCTTCATCGAGAAAGTGCAAGAATTGGGTTGAATATGAATATGCAGAAGACAAAGATAATGTTCAATAGCTTGGTAAGGGAACAAGAATTCAGCATCGCCAGTCAGCCTCTAGAGTCTGTAAAGGAATATGTTTATCTAGGTCAATTACTCACAGGGGACCCTGATCATGAGAAAGAAATTTACAGAAGAATAAAATTGGGTTGGAGTGCATACGGCAGGCATTGCCAAATCCTGACTGGGAGCTTACCACTGTCGTTGAAAAGAAAGTGTACAATCATTGCATTCTACCGGTGCTAACATATGGGGCAGAAACTTGGAGGTTAACAAAGAAGCTCGAGAACAAGTTAAGGACCGCACAAAGAGCAATGGAACGAAAAATCTTAGGAGTAACGTTAAGAGACAGGAAGAGAGCGGTGTGGATCAGAGAACAAACGGGGGTAGACGATATTCTAGTTGACATTAAGCGGAAGAAATGGAGCTGGGCAGGCCATGTAATGCGTAGGATGGATAACCGGTGGACCATTAGGGTTACAGAATGGATACCAAGAGAAGGGAAGCGCAGTCGAGGACGGCAGAAAGTCAGGTGGGAAGATGAGGTTAGGAAATTCGCAGGCGCAAGTTGGAATACGCTAGCGCAAGACAGGGGCAATTGGAGATCGCAGGGAGAGGCCTTCATCCTGCAGTGGACATAAATATAGGCTGATGATGATGATGAATTCCACCATAGTACAGCTTCGCTGGTCCTCCATCTCCACCCCAGTGGAAGAGCTGACAGTTTTTGCTTTTGTTTGATAAGTTTATTTGTCATGTCCTTCTAGCTTTCGGTTGAACCTTCGTTTGTCCATATTGTCCACTACAATGAAAACTTTTATTGTCAGAGAAACTCGGGCCAAACGCATCGGCTCAAAGCGTGAAGAACTCAAAGCCTCAAAGAAACGACTCGAAGATATTACTAGCACGTGCGTGTCACCATTATCACTACGGGTACAAATCCTAATAATGGTGACGCGCACGTGAAGCTTTTGCTTTGCCATCAAAGTTATTAAATTTGATTTGCTAGTGATATCTAGAAAGTCCACATAACCTGATCCCCAATCCTTCTGGTTTCAAAATGCCACCGAGGGTGCCCATCGGCGATAGAAGACGCATAGCAGGCTTGTTCATCGAAGGTGTCCCCCAGAGAGAAATAGCCCACTGGTCTGGCCGTTCCAAATCTGCCGTAGCCGGAACCATCCGCGTGTTCCGTAACGAATGGAGCCTTGCTGAAGCCAATCGGTCACGCAGACCGAGAGCCATACGAGAAGAAGATGACCTCCTTATTATAGCTGCGTCAGTGGCCGACCCCTTCCTGACGGCGGAAGAAATCGACAAGGAGCTCTCACCAAACGTCTCAGCAAAGACAATCAGATGACGGCTGAATGAAACTGGCTTGCGATCTTGCGTGGCTGCGCAGAAGCCTCAACTAACCACAAAACAGCGCCGGGAACGGCTCGAGTTTGCCAACTGTCTAAAAGGCTGGACCATGGAAAATTCGTCCGAAGGTATATTCTCGCACGAGTCCACTTTTGCGCCCCGCTGGGACCAGCAGCGTCATGTTTGGCAGCCATTGAATGGCAGGTATGTGTGTCGTATTCTTGTTTATATGTAAATCCTAATCGTTTTGCACGCTGAATGCGAAATGTGAGGGCTGATTTAACAGCAAAGGCCGACCTCCCTGTTCCGAACCGACTAATACTACATGAACGCATCCTTTTTAGAGAAGCCGCAAATATTACAAAAAGTGTTTGCTTTTGACAGATAACTAGTTGTCGCTTACAGGCGTCATCAGTCTACGCTGTTTGGGAAGAACGCTTGCGACTAAGCTTTGCTACACTGAAAAGCTGGTTGTCAGTCGCACTACAGTTAACGCTGGTTCACAAATTATGACGTTATAGTGTTTATCTTTTTTTCCTGCGCAGATACACCCCATCATACATGCAAAGTGTGTTCTCCAGCGGTCGCTGCTCTGTGGCTGTCTGCGGCGCCATGTCAAGAAATGGTCTAGGATCGCTGTTGAGAATCAAGGGGCCCTTCGTCTCGCACACTTACGTGGGCATAATTGAAAACATGCTCTTGCTATACGCCCTTGACGGACCATTCCCAGATGGCCTCTATTTCTTTCAGCAAGATAGGAGTCCCGTACACACATCTCGTAGAGTGGGTGCTCTTCTTGATTCTCGTTACGTGCGGCAGTTGCCATGGCCTCCAAAGGGAGCCGACCTGAATCCCATTCAAAATGTGTGGAGTCTGGTAAAATGTCAATTTAGCGAAGTCTCACTTGGCCAATACCAGCGCGGACACGCTATGGGAACCCATCAAGGCGAAGCGGAAACGGGTTTGCACTGACACACACCTGGTTCGTTCCCTGTACGAATCCATGCCACGCCGCTTGAGAAGCGTCGTCACAGCTCAGGGCGATTTCTAAAAGTACTAGGAGCCGTCAGCTTCTCAGTGAATTCTGACTCGTGTTTGTTTTGCGTCCTCAGTATTGTATGACAATAAACGTTGCCTAGCAATTATTTCTTTTACGCTTTCTGTAGAAGCGTGCGGCCCGAGTACCTCTGACGATAAGAGCTTTTAAATGTTGCGGGCCATTTCGGGAAACGAAGCGTCTATCGATAGCAAGAAGGAAATTATGAATAAGACTATCAAACGAAATGAAAAAAAAAGACAGACGGCGCTCCACTTCTGTCGTAAAAGACGCGAGATAAAACCAGCGGGCACTGCGAATACGTGCCATTGGGTTAGTCAACTGATCGCGGCCCGAGAACGACGGCCGCACAGCTCGAGCAGCGCGAGTAGTGAAAGGCGGCTGACAGTCCCCGAGCGCAGCATAAGCAGCTCCTCACGCGAAATCGGTGATCGGTCTAACAAACGAGCGAATATAGGACGCGCATATGCTTAGTAGTCGTCTGACGGAGCCTCGACACGTGCACTGCGCCGCGTAGTGTCCAAAAGGCGGCTTTCGAACGGCGCTCCCGCGTCTGGCAATATTTAGTCCGTGACGTTACAACACGCCAACTAGATATTTTAACATTCGTGATAATTATCCTAAATATTATTATACATGCATATGCAAACAAATGATTGAGATCATTTGTAATGAATTCCTCTCATTTAGCTAATTCTCGATAGGTACTTCCGCAAAATTTGCGTTTTGGCTTAAAACGTCGCCTGTACATTTCACCAGCACAGTATAAGCCTCGACATAAAGCAGGCGAGTGCTGATCCACACAAGTGCAGCGTCTAACAGTCGAAGGTCGATGTAAAAACAAGAGTGAAAGAAAGAATGGACGCGGCGTAGATATATCTCAATTTGCCCTTTCATGCAGCATTACCCGAGGCAACGGATGTGCCGTGTTGAACCAGCCGTTCTCTTATTACCTCCATCGAATATGTGCCCATCTTTTTTCTCTTGTGCGAGAGAACGGCAGTCGCATTCGACTCAATCATCGCTCACTATGCTTGAAGCATCGTAGAGTTGAAGGATGCTTGGGACTTCCTTGGTCATTCTTTTCTTTCTGTCAGGGGCCACTGGAGATCTAAAGAACTGCGATCCTGATCCGAGAGACGGTAAGTTTTATTGCATATATCGCGCCTGTGCTCACATTAACGTGCAAATTTGCACCTTTCGAAAAGGAAGCAGAAGGACAATGTTTTCAAGGGATCCTTGAGTCATAATTTGAACGTGTCTGTCATTTTGCAGCAATCATTTACGCCAACCAGTTGGCTCGTGCCGTCAAGCATTTCATGAAAAATTGCATGGGCATAATGGAGTGCTTCAAGGGTCGACCAAGCATCAACCTCTTCATTGAGGTAAAATTATTGCTCGGAAGCGCTGGTACAAATGAATTTTGGTGAAATATGCTACATCTCGCGTTGTAGTTAAGGTAAAGAAGCAAACACCGCCAAAACTATGATTTACGAATCTCTCTTTTTATTTTGACAAATTGTGGCTAGAAAAGCAAGCAACACTGAAAGCACTAAATTCAAAATGAAAACAAGGAAGACAAAAATTAATCCGTTCTCCAAAATGGACCCCACAAGACAAATGCTTCCGCTATTCACGCATCGTATATTCCAGCGTAATTGCAGAGGCTGGCGTATATTCGAGATTGCACAAAAGTATTTGCTATGCACCCACAAACTTGTCAAGTACAATTTTTGGCATAAAATTCGCGACAACTTTGGATAAATTTCGGAGGTGTGTCTTTACCTTGGGCACAATTTGGAAAAAGTGATAATTCAGTGAAAATGAACACCGGCAAAAAGTCTGCTACATCTGGAGATGTCCGCTTTAAGAAGCATCGCCCCATCCGGAACGAAAATACAATACACAAAAATACGGGAGGGCGCGCATGGGAAGTCGAATGGGCAGCTCATTGGGCTGCTGTGCTCAGGTAACTGGGTTCGAAACCAACCACCGGCCAACTATGGTCATTGAGTATGTGGCAACGTGCCTCTCTTCAACGAACCCCTTTCACTCCGACATTGGTTATTGTAGTGGTGGGACTGGCCGGTACCGCTTTTCGGGGAAACCCTTTGACGGCGGCCTGGAGTACCGGGTATGTGCCACTGTGTCTGTGCTGGTCATCAATAAACCTCTTTGATGCCAACTTGAGTCACTGAGTGTGTGGCAGTATGTGCACGCCACGCCGCTCTTTCATCAGCGTCTGCGACGCCAGCTAGGGTGACTAGGTGATTTGCCAACTCTACAATAACCAGTAACATCCCTTCGAGTTCTACGATGCTGAGCGGAATGTAACCCACGTCTCAAAGGTACCTCAAGAGAGAGGAGAGAGAAACGGGAAGGAACGACAGGGAGGTTAGCCAGTGTAAGTACCAGCTGGCTACCCGTGCTGGGGAAAGGGTTAAATCGAATAAAAAAACGCAGCAACCCGACGCATCAGCAGGCTGCGCTAAAAATGCATTGGGTATGTGTCGCTTTTAACTTGACGCCTTTCACTGCAACGCTTCAGTGATCTGCGCCATGAATGCACTAGGTATGTGCCGCTCGTCAATGAACCGCTCGCCAACTTGGGCCACTTAGTATATGTAACTGAGTATGTGGCCAAGGAAGGAAGCAATTCTCAGCGTTCGCGGGCACCACCGCGCCACGCTTCTAGTCATGGATATCACGCGCGGTCTTCTCGGTCCTGCCGCTTAATGGCTCAGCGTGTCCAGATAGAAGCAAGAGAGAGGAACCCGGTTGCTGCATGACGCGTTTTCTAGCGGTCGCACAGAACAGCGCGCTATGCATTTCAGAGGTCACATCCAGGCTTCGTGGCAGCGGTACTTGAAGGCGCCGAGTGTTCTGAGGAAAGCGCATTGGATTTAAAGTGGATGCAAGCATCAACAGGTCAGCAGTCGAGATAAGCAAGAGACGTTTAGAGTATTGATATAAAAAATGGAGGACGCTTAAGCTTCGCTTTTAAGAGTGGAACGCGACAGCATTGAAAGATCCCTGACTGCTTCTCACGCTTCCCGACAACTGCAGCTTAAGCAACCGTAATGGTTACCGGGAAACACTGGCTGCGAACGTTACGCACGAAGGCGAGCTTTGTGGTAGAAACGCGGCCTCTTGCGTAGGGCGATCCCGGAGATATTGCAGAGCCACGCCGAAAAAATTGCACAATTTTCAGGTTTCCGTTTTTGTTTCGCACTTTTAATATTTCAGCGTGAGCAGATTTAACATAAAAGGCATGCGCTATGGGTGTCTTATTTCATGACATTTGTTTGTGTTTTCTCATTCTCAAAATTCCGAGCAATAGCTTTGCCAAAAGTCCAAGACAAGGTGTGACCAACATTATTGATCGAATGCTGTGGCAATATAAGCCGCATATACCACAGGTCATATAAGAAGGCGTGGCATATACATGTACATAAATATATTCGGAGGGCCCGCGTGGTTGGGGAGGATTTTCATCGCCACCAGCCGACATCGCACGCCAACGCTGGTTGCCGACGCCAGATTTTCTGCGACACGGGGCCCTTAACGCTGTCGCGTTAAAAAGGAGGAAACAGATTTATAGGACGGCATCGATTACAATATGTAGCAGTTCAAGGTAGCTAGAGGTTTTGAAGAAGGAGAAGAGATAAGAAGATATATACAAAAATTCTGGAATGAAAAGCATGTCGAGCATACCCGATTAACTTAAGGTGGCTAGGTGACTATTTGTCACCGCCCGTTTCAAAAGGATGCCAATAAATCATCATCATCAAAGCGCGATAGAGGAGTCCCGCTGCAGACATGCGTCCTACACAACTCATTTCCATGGTGGCCACTCGTTGTGTCGCTTTTGGTGTAGGGTGGCGACGACAAGCCACATATTTTTGTATGTTGCTGAAAACTGCACCATAGCCGTCTCGATCAGCTGGAACGGTTGGCATGAAGGTTAAATAGTTTGTAGCAACCCTACTTGGCTGTGTCGGAGATGCCTTTTGTTGCTGACTGTCTCGGATGCCTTGGCTAAACAAGGGAACGTCAGCTGTGAGGTGACAGCAATAATAATTTTCTGGTCTTCTCGCGAGCGTTTCCTTCGTCTTCACCAAAACTACACAAAAGCTCACGGACTTTTTGCAGGCTGAACGAAGTTATTGAGCAGCATTTTACCTACTTCTTGCATTCTGGAATTTCAATCTCGTGTCAGAACTCGGTACGAACTTTTACGGGCCGGTTGAGTGCATTCTTTCGTCACCCGACGCTTAGCAACTCACCTTCTGGAAACATTATTGACGCAAAGCCTTCATAGTTCCGCCGCTACAGACTACATACTTTTTCTTCTTCTCATCGGAGAAGACGTGGATTACCGTCGAATGTAGGAAGAATCAGAGAAGACAAGCGGCCCTGCTCGCGGCCGCAGTTTCTTCCGTGTAGGCGATTGTAGTGACCTTGCTGATTTGTGTATATTCCTGGATAAACTTTGTCACCTTGCGCTTTGTTTCTACCCCATACCATTCCACTATTGATACTTTACTACACATATTTCGCGCTCATTCAACAAATGCTGACCAGCACATTCCATAACTACAACATCTACCGCTGCTTGTCACGGGATAAATTTTGATACCTGTACGAGGCGCGACCGTCACTTCATTTTCGATTACATTCAAGGTGCGGTTACTAGTGATCCTCGGCGGAGGTACAGCTTTGTTCATGGACCGGGTTATCGACAGAGAGTTTGGTCAATGATTGCGGCTGTCGGCTTAGAAAGTTCAAGGGGGGTATGACGCCGCGTAAGAAGTTCTGCAGAATTAGGAAGCCCACATGGTTTTTATGCTTATGAACTTGACATTGCTGCGCCCGTTCCCCCCCTCCCCTCGCCCCCCCCCCCCCCCGGAATTTTCAGGTGGGCTCAAACTTTCGATTTCCGTGTCGATTTGATAGCGAACAGTACTGTGACGATAGAAATTTTGCATTTTGTTCGTATCGAGTCTTCTGAATGGCTACATGTGGTTGCCATGTCGTCGCGAAGGTTCTTGAAGCGTCGCCGGTGGAGGAGGGTCTTGGGCATTTTGACGAGCATCCACCCCACCACCCTCGGTTACTGCTGCCACTTTTCCTTACAGTGGACCGTGGTCTGCCAGTCAGCTGGGCCATAGTACTGGTAGCGGTGGTGCAAAAGGTGGGCTCAAGTGAATGCGAAAGCGAGGGTTGTCATGCTGTGAAATTATTTATGACAAGGTAATCGGTGATTCCTGCTGGACGTTTTCTTCATTGTTAGAAAGTCGCAAATCGCTGTAGTCCATCTGATGGTAAGCACTTCGGCAGCAGACGTGACTCGCTTGAACGCAGTTATTGCAGAGCGTTCAATTGTCAGGGGCATGCCATGCTTCCGATTACCTTGCGACGTTGTGCGAAGAGCCGGGATGGCTGGCGACCCTGTTTTTCTCGTGGCTGGCGACGTAATTGGTGCGCTACAGGGCCCTGACGTGGGCGCGGATGCGGAACATGTGGACGGGCGACGCCAGCGTATAGGGTATCACTTCGTGCTGAGGCTTAAGTGGTTCCGGCTATAGTTCTCGAACTGAAAATTTGAGGGGTGGATGAAACACGAAATTGGGGGGGGGAAGCAAATACCATAAGTTGTGGCAACTGGGACTTCGATGCCGGGAACATTTTTGGTAGCTCCTCGCACACATTTACCCAGATTATCTTACGCAAGTCGCTGGGACAGAGTCCCTAAATTCGACACATTCTAACGTCTAGCAGCTAGTCTTATCTTTATTGCACATCTCAGCGTTTTCTAAATCATCATGGCCGTTGACAGACATTTTGCCATGAATTAGTTCGTTGAAGACTTCGCGTTTTACACGTGGCATGAAGGCACGCAGTTTGTTTCTCCTGTGACATATTCGGGTCACCACGGCAAAAAAAGAAGTGTCCTGTATTTTTGAAATAGTTACGTTATCAATAAGATGGCTGCACTCACATTTCCAAGGACCTTCGGACGTTTCCTTGAACTTTAGTTTATCGAGGATAAGCTAGTAGAAATTACAGATGAAGTAAATTATACAGAAAGAGGTCCATTAGTGTAAACACTGCATTGGCTACATCTTCAGACGACGCTCGCGGAAGGCTTCAGAAAGCTGCCGTGAAACTGTTCTCAGGTTGCCAAAGCGCACTCCCAATTATCAAGCAAAGTCCTCTAAGTATTTTTCGAGGAAGTATACATTATGAAACTTGTCAAGTCAGTTCGAGTAGTGGAAAGATGCGACCCTTTGCCACTCTCTACAGGCAGCTCTTGTGGTTGCATGATCATGATGCACCGAAAATTGGCGGCGGCTAAGGCTTTTCTAAAACGATAGATGCGGGAGATACTGCATCTGTTATTGCCTTGTTTGATTTTTTATACCTTGCAAATGTCGTCGATTTGTGCTCCGTGCTTCTGGAACGATTATTGTATCCTGACGCTAGATAGCTTACTTGTCGAGAGCGACGTTGGCGCTCCCTTAACGGTTAGTGCTAGGCTCAGGATCTCCCAGGCCTTTCGGGGAACATGTACGAAGATGCACCTTCACCAGTGAATGTGAATAAGCCAATTGCGCCCGAAGTGCGGAATAATGAAGGAGGGGCAGAATTCGCTAAGCCAAAAAGTTCTCACGCTAAAATTAGAGCGTAGCCGAAGTGGCGGCGCACTTACCTTACGACAAAAACGTGCTGTTTTTTCCTCAAAGGGCCAAAAAGGGACTCGTATGAGAGCTGGAAGGAAAGAATGCTCAGATAAGACGACAAAGCAAGAAACAAGCGAGGTCAACTGATAGCATATTTACACCTCCTGCGTGTGTAGTTGAGGTTATGTTTTCACTGTAAATCCCTGCACACCCCTCCCTGATAAAAGAATCAGATGATGTCGCCGCGCTCAAATAAGCAACACCACTCCCACTGCAGTCCATTTACACGACATAATAGCTGTTAATAGACACGACTGGCCCGCTGACTCTTGCGCCAAAAGCAGTGGTCGGTGGGGGTAACCAATAACCAATTATTACAGCGTAAAATAACAGAATTGGCATTTGTGTTTTAGTACACAAATACTATCTGGAACTCAATTGTTACTCAATTTGGTAGTGTACGTGTGACCAAACATTCAAATTTTTTCATATACATTTTCTTGTTTGAGTCCTGGTTAGTGTTTATGTATTTGTCAGGCACCTTAACGAGTGTTATGACAATATATCAGACGCAAACGTAATAATAATTTCGTGGGCTGTGTACATTTTTTAGCAAAAATGACGTGTCTTCCCTGATTCGCTTCTCTTTGGTTATATACGTGTGTAAAAAAAGGTCGGCAGGCGTTACACTCTTGTCAAACAAGAAGGCGGAAGCCTGTGGCACATTTGGAATTCCGTGAAGTTATACAATCGGTGTCACACTTCTTTGTAAGGCATATGGGTAATCGATTAAGTTATACAATCAGGGCTAGGCGTCTTGCCTAGCCACGGGCACCAACAGCCATAACCGTTGGACAAATAAAGTTTATTCCTATCTTATCCTAGACCTCTTGCAAGACATAACGAGCAGCAATGGGAAGTACACGTGTGGCACTAAGCGACCTCCTGAACGCCGCATATGAACACTTAACGCAGTAGCTAAAGTGCAGCATGTTAGTGCACGTACTAGGCCACACCTTAGATAGCCAGATGGCTGGGACGTCACGTGTGCAACCACACATGCTCTAGGTACATCTTTAGTAATAGGGTTGATAATATCTATGAATGATTAAACTATTAAAAGTATCCCGCAAAACAACTAACCTTCATAGATGTCCACGTTTCATTCAATCGACTTAATCAATTAGACATGTTCGATTAATCGTTTTCGAGAGTTTGACAGGAGTTACGCGAAAATTTGGAAATCGTACTGGAATGGCAACGCACGAGCAGCAGCTGTGCTAGAGCGCCTGTTGACTGTTTTTCCGAGTCCCGAGTGATGCCGAACCGAATGCTTCCCCTTTCTTTACCCACACCACACACGCCACCCAAAGCCAGAGGCTCAAATACCAACGCCATTCAAGGCATATTCTAGAAACCTCGTCGTTGATCATCGTGTCACTCTCAGTCCACTAAAGAGGTGGCACAGCATGCGCGCAGGTTTGGAGCACTTATTTGACATAACGATGAAGTTCTTGTTGGTTCCAGCAAACTTGTAGCTTCCGAGCGTCTGTTCTCGCATTCTGGTTGTATGGCCATTCAAAGAAGGTGTTGGTTTCACCCGAACATGCCTGCCAATTGACATTCCTTCGCTCGGTAGAAAAGAGCACGGGGCTTAAAGTCCTAAATCATGGTTTTGGGAATAGTGGTGGTGGTGTTGCAGCAGGTGGGGTTTGCCTGGCATATATGGCCGGAAATTGTTCCGTCCAAGCTTCCTATGAGTTGAGATCAGGTTTGTGTCACCAGGTGTCGATGATCCCCGTGTCTCACAGCACGGCAACCAGCACACGTTGCACTCTCTTCCTGATTGCCGCGGGCCCTCCGGGGAAAACGACGTCTTCAAAGGTCCTGTGTGAAAGACCACTTTTTTGCAGGCTGTCGACCATCGCGTTTCTTTCTGTGTCAAACTGTGGGCATAGCCAAATGAAATGTTGAATGTCGCCGATATCATCACAGAAGGCACAGAGCGAGGAACGTCCAGTCACGAATGACCAAACCCGGGTGTAAACGGAGTCGGTTTTGGTGCGGTACAACGGCGTCGCTTCCTCGCGAGTAAGTATATGGATCATGCAGGTTTGCTGTGGAGTCTGGTGGATCACTCTAAAGTGATTACGGATTGCACCCTTAGAGTTCTGAAAAATGATTGGTGCTCTCACTTTTGCGACACATGTCAGCGCTAGGCGTGAAAGAGCATCAACTTTTTTGTTTCCTTTAATGCCTACGTGGGATGGGATCCATTGAAATTTTACGTTAAATTCCTTGCTCATTACTCATTAGATCAGTGCTAGAGACTGCCTTGTAAACTTCTCTCGAGGTAGGCCAAGATTTAAGTTTGTAATGGTAACGTTGCGTCCATTAGCGCCCCGATATCTCGTGCAGATGGCCCGTAGTTTTGTACTGTTGATGGGCCCCAGTTTTGTACTGTAGTTTTGTACTTTTGGCGCGTGCTTTGTACTGTTGTAGATGAAACTACGCGATCCCGGCGGCCAGTCCATGATACATCAAAGGAGGGTATGCCGAATGTCGCTGCGCCGCTATCTCTTTGTGCACACACTGATCCTCTCTGCACGCTTGTAGGTGGCTTTGATACGCTGTGCTCAAGTGGTCCATTACAATGAACTTATCTTCGGCAGTTGATATGGTGCGTTTTTCTGGTTGCCGGGGTACACTGAGGCTGTAGGTAATGTCCGAAAAAGACCACGGTGGGTGGAGACTGCTCCGTTTAGGCAATTCCAATTTTAAAAATCAGAAGGTGTTCAGCGCCGCATGGAAATGGGTACTTGTTCTTAGCCACCGGCAAAGCGCCATGCTTGCAGGGGGACTCGCCTAGCCTTAACAGCTGCGTGAACAAGGCCTGAGATACCAAAGGCGGGGTGGGAGAGATTGTTTCATTAGTAACCTTCTTGTTTGAAGGTGCCCGAGGAGTTGCCATCGCCAAGCGAATTCCCTTTAATATATGCCTCCAACCTATAGAACTGGTTCGGCGATAGTTGAGCGGCAGCTGATTGAGGATGCGGCTTGCTATAAGGGCAGCGTTCAGTCTAAGCCTGGATATTGGTCTGTTTCCCCAACGTACACCTGCCAAGCGACGAAGTGTGTTGACTCTTTGCACTGATGCAGGCGCCACACTTTCAACCACGCGTCGCCACAGTAGCTTACTGTATGTGGTGATGGTGGTGGTGAAGAACATTTACTAACCATAAAATGGTTGCAGCGAGGTGATTAGGTTAGGGCCCTCTTGGCCTCCTCCCCTGGCAGTGCTAGGTGGAGCCCCTATACCGGGGCCCCATTGGCAAGCAACACTGCCCGCGTCCATTGAACCAAGACCTTTTGGGTTTTGAGGCCTTCACAGCCGAGCAGGGCCGCCTCCCAGTCCTCTATGGTGTGACTGGGGTTGGGGCGGATGGATGGGTTTGATTGGCACGCCCCTACTATGTGGAAGGTGTCAGCCACCTCCCTACAGAACTAGCACGCGCCGTCATAGAATGGGTTGAAATGCTTGAGCACCGCCGGGCACAGTACAGCGTTCGTGAAAATTTTGATGAGGAGGCACTCGTCAGCGCGATCCAGTCCCTTACAAGGGGCCGGGTAACGCCAGTACTCCTACTTATAGTAATCGGTGATGTCTTTGAATGAAAGGGCCAGATTTTCTGATTGGGAGTATGCTTCCACGGACAGGGAGACAGCCCGGGGAGAAAGTGCGCGGGCGGTCTTATTGCCCTGTTCGTTTCCCTGAAGTCCCTGATGAGTGGGGGCCAAACTCAGGTAAGGCGGAGTTGGATCAACGTATAGACAGCTAGATTGTAATATGCGCCGGGCAAGTGGGGGAGCCCACCCCAGCTGTCACTTCCGACAAGCCCCTCGCGAGTTGGTGACGACATGTTTCGACGTGCGATTAGTGATAGCTAGAGCGATGGCAATCTCCTCCTTTGCGCTGTAGGCTTTGAAAGTGAGCCCGTTAACTGTGTTTGTGTTGCGTACGACTGCGGCCATATACTCACCCCCGTGGTGTGGGCCGGCTACGTCCACGTGAAACACGTGTTGTTAGTGACCATAGTGTCGCCACAACGCATCCGCGCGCGCCTGGCGGCGACCGCTATGATCTTCTCTGGACATGTTGCGGGAAAGTTGTCAGACCTGGAGCGCGCGTCTTCAGGGTTCTGGCACTCTCATCCTTTCCTCATTGTGGTAGTCGTGTTTGATGTGTAGCCGGTCCAAGAGGCGGCGACCGGGCACGGTCTGCGCAAGACGCGTGTATTGGTTGATTGATGGTATTGGGCCAGAAGTCTCTGGTTGGTTGTGGCGACCAGGAGGTCAAGAGCCCGCTTGATGACTTTCCGGTGGATGACCTCCATTTGGTCATTATCGTGCTTGCGCAGGTGCAAGTAGGGGGTCGAGTAGAAGATTCTGCTCGTCACGAAAGCATGGGCAAACCGCATTGAATCCTTGCTTCGTAATTCAGCCCCGCTTGTTGGAGACCCGGCGGACTATGCGGCCCACCTGGTCTCCCACCTTGCGAAGTTTGGACAGGGTGGTGTGGCCCTGCGTTGTTGGTGTATGAAGAGGCCAAGGACGCGGATCTCCTTAGCCTCCCGAATCAGTCCCAAGGGGAGAATGATGCGTAGCTGAGTTGTGTCCCGAGGAGAGGGACGTACGTGCACAAATTCAGATTTAGCTGGGCGCACTGGAGTTCGCAGCAGGTTGCGTAGTCGTCGACCACGGTCGCCGCTGCTTGCTGGCAGGACTCCATGTGGCCCAGGTTATCTTGCGTGGCCCAGATTGTGATATCATCCGCGTAAGGAGCGTGATGTATACCAGGCAGAGAATCCAATTTGGAGGGAAGATGAAGCATGGCTAAATTGAAGAGGAGGGGAGACAGGACCGCGCCTTGAGGTGTTCCCCTCGAGCCGTATATGCGTGGTCTGTGCTCCGCATCTTGTATGCGTATGCAGGCTTGGCATTCTGTAAGAAATGGTCCTGTGCAATTTAATGTTTTGTTGCCACAGTTGGTGTAACTGAGGTGGTCTAGGATTACTTCGTGCTTGACGTTGTCGAATCCACCTTTAAGATCCAAGGCCAGGACTACCTTGTCATTGTGGGAACATTCGACAGGATCTAAGACGTCATGGTGGAGCTGCAGAAGAACGTCCTGTGCTGACTTTTGAGGGCGGAAACCGAACATGGTGTCCGCGAAAATGTGCTGCGTTTCGAGAAAGTCGGATAGTATGTCCCGCACCATCGTTTCCATCAGCTTGCCGACACAAGACATCAGGGAGACGGGGCCGAAGGTTTTCTACATCAATAGGTTTGCCGGGCTTCGGGATGAAGGTCACGAGAGCCGACTTCCAGTCGAGAGGAAGAGCAGTCTCGCCGTCCCAAATCTTATTGATGTATTTGAGGAGCACGGCGTAGGCTTTGTCGGAAAGGTTGGCCAAGAGTTTGACCGTAACCTTGTCGCGCCCGGGTGCAGTGCCACGCTTCATCTTGCTTAAGGCCGCCCGGAGGTCGTGGCAGCTAGAACGGGGTGTCCAGCTCCGTGTTCTCTTTGCCCGCATACGAGTACGCGGCTGTCCGGGGGTCCTTCGTGGTGCACAAGTATCGATCTCTGACCATATGCGCTAGCAGTGTTGTTGTTCCTGTAAAGCTGTGCATGGACCTATGTAAGTGGCGTTCGGTTCCCGCGCGTGATTGCGTTGGATCGATGAGAGCGTGGAACAGGCGCCACGTATTGCGGCCAGACATCTGGCGCGCAGCCGTGTTGCACCGGTCCGCCCAGTTAGTGTCGGCTAGCTGAGCGGCATATTCCGCTGCCTGCTGTGTGAGTTCGAGGATGCGCTTCTTGAGGCGTCTGTTATGTTTCTGTTTCCTCAATCGTTTGGTGAGGCTGCGGCGGGCCTCCCAAAGATAAAGGAGGTGATGGTCCACGTCCATCTGTGTATCCGTGAGCTGTATCTGCTTCTCGTGTTGTCATAGTGTCGACGTGAGCGACTTTGGACCAGATGTTGTAGCCCGACAGGATGTGGTCTCCGATAGATAAAGAGGTGGGGAAAGTCGTCCAGTCGGGGACACGAGCTCGTGTTAGTGGGAGTTTCAGGGGACGCATGTATATGGTTGTGTTGATTATACAGTGATCACTCCCGAGAGTGTCTTCTGTATTCAGCCAGTCGGCATGGCGTATGTTGCGTGTAATTGTGAAGTCCGGACAAGTGTCTCGTTGAATCGAATTGCTTACGCGTGTTGGGTTGGCTGGGGTCAGTGTGGAGGTTGAAGTCCAAGCGAGGAAAAGAAGTTCCGCAAGCTTCATCCCACACGTGTCCTCCCGGGCGTACCCCCAGAGCCTATGCAGATGCCCAGGAAACGACCACTAGTTGCACGACGAATTCGATGGCCTTTGATATCCAGCGTCAGACGTGTTGACTGCCGCCTCACTCCAGTAATTTTCATTCCCCTGTGCATATTGCAATTCCTTGGATATTTTAGCTGGACTTCACCTTTCACTACTACTATTTTTCTTATTTCTTGTTTACCTGTATTATAGAGGGATTCACTAGTGTCATTTATCTTCTTTAAAGCTGATCTAAGTGCTATTTTATAATATATATTGTTTATATTTTAAGGGACACTATTGCCTACTCTATTTAGTCTTTAACAAATGAAAGAAGTAACTTTCTACACTTGTGATTCTAACTTGGTTCGACCTCTCAAACATTAAAACATGGTCCTAGAAAAGTAGATAACTGTGTTTCAACCGATTGAAGTGACCGGCAAAAATTTTGACTACTCGAATAATCAATGAGAAACCCTACATCGAAAGCGATTATTTGATTAAAGGCTAGAATTATGAATGATTATTTGTTATTCGAAAAGAAAATTAATCGACGATCCCTATTTAGTAATCCAGAACTATGGAATGAATAGCATTCAAACGTGGGCCACGTAATACTAGAGGGCGTTAAGATGGAGTACACGAATTGCACGCCGCGCATTATTGTCAATGGGGAACTTACTGATAGCCTGTGCGTTCGCTCATCGGTGTGGCAGAGATGCCAACTTTCTCCCTTTGTTTCCCAGCTTACCTCGAGTCACTCTGTCTGTTTATCGCTTACAATGAATATATAACACGTTTTAGGTTGCAGGCGGCTCATGTAAAAATATTTGCTTACGCATATGGTATTGCTCTCTTTTGCTCAGACAGGGAGAGCATTAAACAAGCCACGAATGTTGTTGAAATTTTTGTGAATGTCATCATCATTATTATCATCAGCCTGTATTTATGCCCACTACATGACGAAGGCACCTCTCTGCGATCTCCAAATATTCCTGTCTTGGGCTAGCTTGTTGCAATTTCCACCTCCAAATTTCCTAGTCTCATCAGCCCACCTCGTTGTGTGCAGCCCTTGGTGCGCTTCTCTTCTCTTGGCACCCATTCTGACACTCTAATGGTCCACCGATTATCCATCCTACGCATTACAAGGCCTGCCCAGCTCCATTTTTTTCTTAATGTTTAATATATCGGCTATCCCCGTTTGTTCACTCATCCACACCACTCTCTTCCTGTCTCTTAATGTTAGGCCTAACATTTTTCGTTCCGTCACTCCTTGTGCGGTTCTTAACTTCTTATCGAGTTTCTTTGTTAACCTCCAAGTTCCTGCCCCATATGTTAGCACCGGTAGAATGCAATGATTGTACATTTTTCTTTCCAACGACAGTGGTAAGCTCCCCGTCAGGATTTGGCAATGCCTACCGTATGCACTACAACGCAATGTTATTCTTCTGTAAATTTCTTTCTCATGATCAGGGTCCCCTGTAAGTAATGGACCTAGATAAACGTACTCATTTACAGGCTCTAGAGGCTACCTGGCGATTATGAATTCTTGTACCCTTGCCAGGCTATTCAACATTATCTGTATGTTCTGCATAATAATCTTCAACGCCCCGCTTACACTCTCTCGGTTAAAATGCTCAATCATTTGTTAAGAAAACACGGGGAATGCGGGAGATGGAAATGCAATTAAGTTTACTGCTCACCACTCTCCTAGTCAGATAAACTTCTTCGACACTACGGTTTACATAGAAAATGTAAAACTGAGAACAACACTTAACCGGAAGCCTACGGATAGCCAGCAGTATTTAGACTACACCAGTCATCACCCGCGACACTGCAAGCGAGGAATTTTTGTCAGACAAACGGAAACGAATACGAAGAATCTGTAGCGAAGAAAACGATTATATCCGCCACCTAAATGACCTTACACTAACGCTAGCGGAACGAAACCATCCACAAATTCCTCTCGACCAGGCTTATGACGTCAAGTCGAGATTAGAGAGGCAGTCGGCATTAGTTAAGAAACAACATACACCAGAATCTAGACCTACCGGCCTTTATAACAGAAAATTTTAATGCCCTCCCAAACATAAACAACATCCTACGAAAATACCACCCAATATTGTCAAGTAACGAGCGTCTGAGAAAAGCGTTCCCAGAGGTACCAAAGGGTTCCCTATCGCCTCAACAGAAATTTTAAAGACATGTTAGTGCATGCAATAGTCAACCAACATGATTACCCTGTAATAAAAGCATGTTCTCGCCCCAGGTGCAAAACCTGCAGGTACCTTTAAAGTGGCCTTAAAATTAAAAGCACCGCAAATAGCTCCACACACGAAGTGAAATCTAGCTTTACTTGCACTAGCTCCGATGTAATTTATACCCTTAAGTGTTCCTTCTGTAAGAGGCCATATATCGGCGAAACAGGACAATCAATGAACAGTAGGTTAAACGGACATCACGCTGGACACAGGTAAAAAGCTTCCCAAAGCCAGTCGCCGAGCATTTCAACCAATCAGGTCGTAACTTTGATGAACTTAAACTCTACATACTACAGTCAAATTTTCGTTCTGCGCAAGACAGAAAATATACGAATCGTACCTCATCCATAAGTTCAAGACATTGCAACCAATAGGCATGAACCTTTCAAAGGGAGCTTTAGAATCTATTCGCTATGCTAAACTTCAAAGCATAGGCAACAGCACTTTGTTAGTTTTGATTAGTTGCTTATTTGTTTTTCGTTATTCGATTGTCAATAATGTTACAACCTCCGTTTGCTTTCACTCATTCCTTTCGTACTTTTATTTATATATTTGCTCCCTCCGCCCGTTTTTTTTCTCGTTTGTTTTCTTTTTGTCCCCTCCCGAGCACTATTTTGTCTGCCGCTACGTTTATTCTCTGTGTCCGACACGAAAGTTCACTGACCTCCAGCAGAGCAAATGCCGCCCCCCCCCCCCGCCCCAATATCCGTCATCCAGTCCCCTTCCGCGAAAAGAACGTACAATGACACGTCAACTACCGGCTAACACACGGCGTTGCCTCAAATTCCTCCACCGACAATCAGCAGCGCATTAGCTTTCTTTTCAATTCTACACCCTCGCCGATAACACCCTCTCGCTCGTTACTTCAACCACCCGCCTTACCTTCTCTCCCCTTTAGAAGGACCCTACCTATATTCTGTGCCAAGGATAGCATATGTCGCCTTGAAGAAGTATACTTGTCGAAACATTGGCTCTTGCTCTCGCCTTGTTCCCTTCCTGCACATCAATGATTTGTTGTAATTCATTCCCATTGTTGCTGAATAGGACAATGCCATCTGCAAACCGAAGGTTGCTGAGATATTCACCATTGATCCTTACTCCTAAGCCTTCCCACTCTAACAGCTTGAACAATTGTAAGCATGCAGTGGATAGATAGCATGTGAGAGATTGTCTCTTTGCCGGACCCTTTTCTTGTTAGGTATAACTTTCTACTTTTCTGGTGGAGAACGAATGTAGGTGTGGAATCTGTGTAGATATTTCCGAATATATCCACGTATGCCTCCTGTGATCCTTTATTACGCAATGCCTCTATGACTGCGAGTATCTGTACTGAATCAAATGCCTTTTAATAATCTATGAAAGCGTATAGAGAGGTTTATTGTACTCGGTAGATTTTTCGATTACCTGATTGACGACACGGATGTGATCCATCGTAGAATATCTCTTCCTGGAGCCAGCCTGTTCTCTTGGCTGGCTGAAGTTATGTGTGGCCCTGATTCAATCGGAAATAATCTTCATGATTATTTATACAATACTGAAAGCAAGCTAATGAGTCAATAACTCTTCAATTTTTTAACATCTTTGTTCTTATGAATTAGTACAACGTTGGCATTCTTCCAGTTCTCTGGTAAACTTGAAGTCATGAGGCGATGCGTATAAAGTGCGGCAAGCTTTTCAAGCATGATGTCTCCTCCATCTACGATTATATCCACTGTTAGTCCATCTTCCCGTACCGCTTCCCCCGGGTCATGCCTTGCAAAGCTCTTCTAACTTCATCGCTAGTTATAGAAGGAGCCTGTGTCCAGTTCATCACTGCTTCGAATGAAGGTAGCTTGGCTGTTTTGGGCACTGTACAGGTCAGTCTAGAATTATTTCGCTGCTGTTAGTATATCGTCGAAATTGTTGATGACATTACCCTGCTGATCTTTCAGTGCATACATCTTGCCTTGCCCTGTGCCAAGTTTTCTTCTAACTGTTTTCATGCTGCGTCCATTTTTCGCACATTATAATTTGAATATCCATTACTTTCTTGTTGTTGAGCAGTTTTGACAGTTCAACGAATTCTATCTGATCTCCAGAATTTAACACTATCATGCTTTGTCGCTTCTTTATTAGACTATTTTGTTACGTTATAGAGCTTGGGAGAATTCGCAATATACTGTGGCAAGGAATTTGATCTGAATGACAGGGTGCTCTCGGTGGAGGCACTGAGACTTTGCTCGGGCAGCTCGTTTAGCAGCAGCGGCAGACGTTGGTGACTGTTGCCAGGGCCTATGAGGGCGGCTTGGATGTTTTCGACGAGATCATAACGGGAAACTCGGCGAGCAGCGTCTGAAGGCTTTACCACCTTCACGCCTCGCAACGTTTTTATATAAATACGCATTTGTTGCAGCATCTAAACGTCACTTCCCCTCCCTCCATCACTCCCGTCCCCCCACGGCCGTTCGCGCTACGAAAGAAGTCGCGTTTGCTCTATATATATATATATGGTGATTGTAAAGGAGGAAAGAGACGCTTAATTCTGCAGCCCTTCAGGGAGCGCGGCGCAGAACGCGCGTTTGTTCTCTGCCGTGCGTTCGCTCCCCGTGAAAGCCCGCCTCCTTCGCGCCCTTTCACTCGCACATACAGCGTCCGGCGCGCGGCGATGACTTCATACGGAACTCACGGCGACGGCGACGACAGAATTCCTCTTTGAGTATTCATATAATTGCTATCGCAACAAAATAACCATGTGAAACAGAGCAGATATTACATACGCAAACTTGAAACACATAAAACAAGTTCTGAGTAACAACATTCATTTTGTATTTTGTTGCTATCTGTCAATGTTTTAGCGCGTTTTTCCACACCTACAACGATGAACCAGGTAACCTAACGTCGTATACGTTTTCCATGACTGCGTATAAAACAAATGCATACAGAGAGACAGAAGGTTGTCTCTCTGAACGCGTTAAGTGTCTGCTTCCTTGAAAATGCCTTACAAAATACGAAACAAAATGTGGTGGACTTGTTTTCTTTTCTGTTGGAATGTTATCCTAATTAAATATTGAATCTTTCACCTGCAGTTTTTTGGAAATGGTTGCGACATAATGTTGACCTGCGCAAAAAAAATCGGAACAGAAGATTTACGTGTAAGTTAATAACGTGTTTATACTTATCTTTTGTACACGGTTATTACATTGAACGAATGAATACGTAATTTTATATACGTAATGTGTATATACGAATAAATAAATTCTCCTCTATTCCCGAGTTATTTAAGCCTTGCCGTTCTTGGCAATGCAATAATTTAGAGGATCAGCCAAGGATTTCATCTGTTCATTACAATTTGTGGTTTTCAAAGACACAATACTGAAGAACAATTTCTTCTTCAAATGCAGCCAGTTTTTGAATGCAGTTTACCGATTTTCTGGTCTACCAACGTGAGTCTCTTTTTTGCTCTATTTTCTTACCTGATTGTTGTGTTAGGAAACCAAGGGGCACAGTATCAAGTGGAGCGCGGCTTTCAACTTTGCTATTATATTCTGTTATTACTTAATGTAAAAACGTGAACGAACTTACTGAAGGTTATAGCAGTATGACAACGAATATAGTGATAACATAGGCACTAGTCAGGATTTGATTAACTTTTATTTCACAGACATTTGTGCAGTAAGATTGACGTTGGATATATTTCTTTTCTGCATAAGCCTGCTTAAAAATCGTGTGGTTCAAGATCCCCGGGTAATGATACAAACATCAGGTCATAGTTGTTGAAGAAGCGAAGATTTATATTCGAGGCAGTGCACGTAGTGAATATATGCAGTTACCTAAGTCATTTAATAAAAATGAAAGCTTTGATACATGTCCTGCACGGATAACAAGCACATCGGCAAATACTGATCGCGAGGTTACTCACGTTAACGTCGGAAATCGATGCCGTAGCTTGTATGAAACAAATCTCTGATCTCCTTCGTGTGTTTGTTTCCGTAAGTGGGTCAGCAAAAAATAAAAATTAAAAGCTAACAACCCTTTGAAAATAAAAGCTAACAACCCTTTGAGTTCAAGAGACAAGCTGAGCTCGTCAAGCGCAAACGTGCAAAAAAAAGAGAAAAAAGAAAAAGACGAACGACGACACCAGCTTGTCCAGATCTTGTTTTTCTTGCTTGGCTGATGACGATTTTAGCTCGTATTGTTGCTACGTGATTCTTCCAGATAGAGTTTTATTTTGTGCTTGTTGTGTATATATCAGATGGTGCCAGGAGCTGTTGAAAGGTTTTCTTGGGCGCATAAACCCTGGTGTTGAGTGAAGGCACCTTCGTTTACCATTTCCTTTCCGTTCTAAAAATTACAACTTTTGTCAAAATTTATTTTTTTCATAGCCTTATTTTATATGGTCATCAGGATCGTTTGCACGTAGTGTTGTGAGCACAAATTTGTGTGCAGCGAAGTCCACGTTAGTTACGTCGTAAAAGGAATTTCTTTTTTTGTGAAATTCATATGTGACAAAAATCTTTCTCATTGTCTTGTTTTAGAGGGCCATCAGAATAATATGCGTGCCAGAAGAATGCCATCTTTTTGCAAGTTTTTTTTTATTGTTGTGCCATCCAAAAAGGGTCAAACGGCTCTTGGAGAACCACTGAAATAAACTATAGTGATTAGTGAACTGCGGAACTATCCTAAAGTTCCTAACTCTAACTGTATATATGGTTGATGCAGAGTTGAGAAGTGAATCTATGTCACGAAAACCGCAGTCGTAGAAAGCCATCCAAATTAAATCTGTATAATCCTGTGAGAAGTTCAATTCTTAGTGGATGACTGAAGAAATTCGTACCGCTGTTTTAAAAAAATTACTGTTTTCGGGACTGGACCACAAAAAGGGTTAAACTTGAAAAATCGTGGTTATTTCCCGAAATAAGGTGAACGTCCCCTAAAAATACATACATTGGTATGCTTCCAAAACCTGCGTTGAGAAACAAGAGCAAATCGAATAACTGGTGGAGTAAATTTTATGTTGTTTAACTTTAAGCCATAGACGTGTTCGATGAAACCTACATAACAAAATACTAAACATTAAGTAATGTGTTTTTTTATAGGAGCAATCAAATATGGAGACTTCTTATTTCAGAACAGTAGGGGGTAACTCTTGTGTGCTGCCCTTATTTTTCCCCATTATTTCAAAGCTTAGGCTGGAGTGCTTGCAACGTTACAGGCACTCATTTAATTAAGTGTGTTTCCACTCTTGTCATGCCAGAATATGTCAGATTTTTTTACGGAAGAAGAAAGGACCTGCATCCTAAACGCAGCTGTAAGTATACTTTTTATTTCTGAAGGGCTTCTGGGCACTGCTGTAATAAAGGTCAGTTGAATTTATAATCTCGCAGCCTGGCCAAACGGATAGTTGCATAATACATAGGTGGGCGACGAAAGGTCACTTTACAGGTCTATTCTGTCTGATTGTTACGGAACACAGCAGCTCCTGACAGCGTCGGGGCTCTGGAGGGCGGTGGAGGCGCCATTTTGGATGTAAAGTATAACACACCCTACCGACTCGGCGCCTCACGTTGAGTTCATGGTGCCATTTTAGAGCGAAACTTGCTTTTCCTCTTCCTTCGATTTTTCAACTGCTGCTATTGCTGCTGCTTATTTCTTGCACATCGCGTTAGGGGGATGGTTGAGAGAGTGCATATTGTACATAGTAGGAGTGCGGGAGTGGAGAAAGGTGGATGTGATGATGATGTGGCTCCAGGCTTCAGACACGGAGAAGCGCTCCATGAGCCCATCATAAACTTACACCGCACCAAACCAAGTGGGGACAATTATCTGAGGCGTACATTAGACTGGATAAACAAATATTACAGGGCAATTTGTGGCAATTTAGCAATATTGTTGCTAGATTTAATAACCTTCCTGACTGTTTAGCGACAAACAGTTTCAGTTTCAAGATCGGTGGCATTTTTCGCGACATGACGGAATAGTTGGCCACATATTAGCGACTACGAAGTTGGGAAAGTTGCTCCGTAAATAATATTCTAAAACGCACGTAATTATTTAAAAGCCACACGCGAGCGGCCGAACTTGGCAGTGCGGCGTGTAGGTGGTGTTACCATGATGAACCAACGGTTGCCTTCAGAAGATTCACAGTGTGCTCTCGAAAAGGTTATTATAGTTCTTCCCAAAAATTACATTCAATGAGTCCTAAAGCTTAGTTTCTGCACATCCAATAATTGCGTTCGAGTGAAGGACATTTGCAAACCTTATTGTGAGATTTAGAAAGCAGCAGGTATATAATGAGATAGATCGATTAAAGAAATGCAGGTACATAAGAGAGGCTGGGCTCCTTCACGCTAACCAGAACACACTTCTTTGTGACATGGATTTCGGACAATTAATTAGTCGAAAGAGCCCTCTCGTAGACCAAGGCGCGGAATCGTAGTGTTTGACCTGCATAAATGTTACGTAATTGTCAACGCCGTGGTAACATGCGACCTTGTGCGTCCAGCAGAATATTCCTCTTGTTTTTGGAGTGCCGAAACTAGAGAATATTCAGAATTAAAAAAGACACCTGGATCAAGTGGCTTTTTTTTACTAGGAAAACAAGATTGCTTGTGTTCTTTTAAATCATGATGTATTTAGAACCCCACAATCTTAGGCAAACGAGAGTTGACGCATGCGCTACTTGAAAATAACTGTTTAAGGTTTTTGGACGACAAGCTGTGCTTGTACAGTAGACATCTGCGCTGGTCATTCAAACCAAGGAGTAGCAAACCGCGACTCTCTTTCCAGTCAGCACAGTCAAAATTAGTCAAAAGAGGAATCGTTCATGTGTGCCTCGTCAATACCCCGAGAAGGTCATGTCCGCCTTCTATGTAAAACAAAATTTGGTGCTCAGGTTGACCGCTTGTTATCTGCTGGATACACGAAGTCTTTAGCATCAGATGTCGCAGAAAAACTTCTTAAGCAAATCAAGCTGGGCCAAAATAATCGAGCACCACGTCCGCCAGTGCTAATTTAAAGAATTCGTCGGCCCTTCCACTCCGTGAAGATGGTTACCCAGCGATGCTGAGAAGTGCGGCCCCGGTGTTTATCACTGGGTTAATCCTTAGTGTTTATGAAGGTATTTCTGAATTATGAGGTTACGCACACGTTCGGCTGCGACAGAGAGAACGACATCACTCACGGTACGCCCGCAGACCACGGTTGTCGCTTGCGTTCGATGTCTCGAGTTTGCTCGGCGGTTTCGTTAACAGCATTCACCCACCATTGCTTCATTCTTTGTTCTAGAAATTGCTTCAAAATTTAATCTGTCCGTTACGTAAGACAATGAATGGCTCATATCCCCTTAAGTAACGGCTCATACCACTGAACACGCGGCCTCCCGATTGCGATGACGGAGGAGAAGTGAAATTCTACGCTAGAATGATGAGGGGCAACGCAGCCAGCAGTGGAAGAAGAAGACGACGATGAACGTGGGAGCAGTGGCACGAGACCTGCAGAGTACGAGCACGACTCCAACCCAAGGGGCGTCAACGAGCGAGATGCGGAAGACGACGATGATCGGGCCAATGCTGATGACGATAGTTTTCTCTACACAGGCGATTTCGCCTAGCCATATACGATTTCGCCTAGACATGTAAAGCTTCGCTTTAAAAGCTTGCAGTACTTCCATGTATACATGTTGTGTCCCAGAAACTGAAGACGGTTGGACAACAGGCTGGTATTGCGGTGGTTATCCCGCTCCGGCAAAACTATCGAAGTATCGAAGCTTTGCAAATTTGCTTCACAAACCAGGCATAATCGTTGTTCTGTGAAACACAGGCAGGATTTAGTGTCCTGCACCAATGGCGTGGTGTATGTGATTCCTCTCTGCTCTGAAAAGAATTACGTGGAACAGACTGGCAGGTGCTTAAATTATCGTCTCAGGGAACACCAGAACACGTGTACAACATGGTACAGGGCCATCTGGTTATTCATTGCAGTGATCACGGGTCTAAGCCCTGCTTTGACAAAAGTGAAGTGCTGGCTAAACATAGTTCAGAGAGAGAGAGAGAGGTTTATTTGAAGAAAGGCAGAGAGGTCGGCTTGAGCGTTAGTTTGCTCTGGCCCGCTACTCTACAATGGGGAATGGGGGAGGGGAGAAAAAGGGTGATGAATGATGATGATAAGATTAGGAGGTGCGTATATACATGTCCATCCCGTTGAGGTCATACTAGAGCCGTGCATGGAGTCCAGTGGCTTGAAGGAAGGCTATAGTCGCTTCGATGACCACAGCTGCGCTGTTGGCGTCAGGCCAAGGACCTAAGACAATCTCGTCAGACATTGGTCATTTAGTTACTCGCTGAATAGTTGAAATGAGGCTCTGCCATTCTCGCGCGTACGCTGGGTATGAGCAAAATATGTGCTCAAGTGTTTCTGGCACTGGGCAGTGATCGCAGGTGGTACCAGTGTCACTGCAGCCGATGATATGTGTATCACGCCTCGTGAGTGCAACACCAAGACGAATCCGGTGTAGCAGACTTATTATGCAACATAGTTCAGAGCTGACACGTGAACTCAATGAGGCAGGTTTCATCAGTGAGTTTGATAGTTCGTGTGTCAGTTCTCCTCCCATTGCGCTTTCATCTCGGGAAATAGCATATCTTAAGAAGGTTTGAATGGCCAATTCAATTTCCAATTCAGCCGGTTAGCTGCGCGTTGGAAACACTGTGAGTGTATGGGCCAGTTCAGTGCTGTTAGAAACAAAGTCCTGGTAATTGAACATGAGCTTTAGGAAAGCCCCGATCTTTTTTAGGGCACTTAGCAGCGAGGACTTCGTCGTAGGTGTCCTTCTGGGGTTGTCTGATGTCTTGTCCAGCCACATGGCTGAAAACGCATCTCGTGGGAGAACCCATGCGACTTTTCTTCAGGTTCAATGCCAGCTTGGTGACTCGCATTCATTGGATTAGGTGGCTGTTAATGTTCTTCCCATGTCCTTGTAGCCTCGTAAACGTCATCAAGGGAATAGTGGACATTACGTATGCCTCCGATGACCTCCCACATGAATCTTGAAGGAAGAAGTTCCTTTTAAAAAGCAAAATGCATGTACTTGAATTGATATAGGCCAATGTCACAGAATATACAGTGGCTTCCTATCACACGTCCACCATCAGGACTCCTCTATATCCCTTGGCGAAGCCAAATTTATAAAAAAATGTGACTTCCGGTATCTTTGGCATACATCACATTCTCACGTTTTCGTGACGGTGATGAATTCTATCGTCGCACAAGGGCAAGTCACAAAACTAATTCTCTATTGGCCGACCACTGCCCTCAAGAACAAGTTACATTAGGGCAGTGACAATGAAAGCACATGCATCGGTCATCCAAATTTGATCTGCGGGTGACGCCTGCCGGTTATCTTTTGCATCACTTTCGATGATTGCTGGTGTTTACTTGCCTTTTAAAATCTGCTACGTTGTTATTGTTGCTTGTGTACGCTGATTACACAAGGTGCGGCGACAGCATACACAACGGATATAATCGGCGATAACATTCAGGAATGTTGCTATACATCTGGGTGCGTCTTGAGCGAGGCAATATATTTTAAATGTTTGCTGGTGACTGCAGAAACAATGAACAAGCCCCTGTGTCGATCTGCTCGATGGATTGTCTTTCAGTGAGGGAGAACTTGATTCCATTGAGGAAAATATATGCAGAGGCACGCACTACTTTCTTTTTCAAGGCCAAAATAGACGACTGATATGCTGTTAACTTTACTATTACGCCTAACTTCAGCATTTATTTAACCTCTTCATTTACTACATTCTTGAAATCGAATGACATATTACACTGAAAAACCTGTAAGAGCGAAGAAGTTGCACAAATTCAAGTGGCATTGTAGGACCTGCGTCTTCCCATAAAAGTCGAAAAATACGTAATTGAATGCGAACAGTATTCCTTCAACTTGCAGATGCTCATCCCTACTCAATATCAGCCTATTTTTATGTCCACTACAGGAAGAGAGCCTCTCCCGGCGATCTCCGATTACCCCTTTCTACATGTAGCTGGTTCCAAATTTGGTCTGATAATATCGTAATTTAACCAGAACACCGATTTTCTGCCATACTCAACTGCGCTTCCCTTTCTTTGGCACCAATTTTGTAACTGTGGTGGAACACCGGATAGCTGCCGTACGCAATACAGGGACAGCCGATCTTCATGTTTTCTCGTCATGTCTGCTATTCTTACGGTTACGCCCCTTTAGGCTATAGCCACACCGCTGTTTTCTTGTCTGTTACCGTTACGCTAACAATATTTGTTCCATCGCGCCTTGCGCGATCCTTCACTTCTTTTCGCACTTTGTTATTCACTATTCTGCCTAATATGTTACATCCAACAGAGTGCAACGATTACACACTTTTATTTTCAAGGAAAGCGGTAGCCTCGAGGTCATGATTTCGTAATGCCGGCCGTATGCGCTCCGACCCATTTTAATTGCGTGGTATATTTACTTCCTATGAGCCGGGTCTCCTGTGAGTAATTCAAAGAAATAAGCAGGCTCCTCCGCAGAATTTTAGGCTGACTGCTGTTCATGAATTCTTGCTCTCTTGCAGGCAGTTCAACATTAACTTTCTCTCAATACTATTATTTATCTCTTCTATTACACTTTCTCGGCTAAGATTATGAATCATTTGTTTCATTTCATTCCCAGCATTGCTCAACAGGAAAATGTAATCGGCAAGTCACAGGTTTCCGGGATATTCGCTGGTGACCCTCACTTCTAGTCCGTCATAGTGTGATAGCATGAATACTTATTCTAAGCATGCAGTGGCTTGCTGTGGGAAGATTGTCTGCTTGCCAGACAATTTTCTTGATAGGTATTTGTCCCGTTGTCTTGCGAGAAATGGGACACCTGTTGAGTCTTTATGGGTATTTGCTAACATCTTCTCCTGTGCATCCTGTACCTAGTGATTATGAAATACCTACATGACGTCTGGTTTCTCTCTTAATCAAATAAATGTTCATAATCAATGAAAGCCATAGAAGGGGTTTGAGTGTACGCTGCCGATTTCTCTATTACCTGATTGATCGCCCATGAATGTGGCCACTGGAGAAATAGATATTCAAGTTTTGCCTGGATTAAATTGGACATTTGCTTGACGAAAATTTCAAACAATACTGAACACTAACTAATGGGTCTATAACTATTCAATTCTTTAACGTCTCCCTTCTTATAGATTAGTATATAGTTGGCATTGTTCCAACTCTCAGGAACACCTGAAGTCGGGAGGCTTTGCGTATAAAGGGCCGTAGTTTTTCAAGTAGAATATGCCCATCACCTTTGTATATAACTCTACAGGTATTCCATCTGCTCTCCTGTTTTTCCTAGGGGCGTTTATTGCGAAGCCCTTTTAACCACATCGCTAGGTAAAGAAGGGATCTATGCATCATGTTCGTTGATACTTCCAATAAAGGTTGCGTTGCTGCTCTGAGTATCGTACAAGTCAGTATACAAGTTCTCTGCTGCTTTTAATAAGGTATCGAAGTTGCTGATGACAGTACCCTGCTTAAATTGAAGTGGATAAATCTTGCTTGTCTTTTATGCCGTGTTTTGTTGCCGCTGATTTGATAGTGCGGAAATTTTTGCTGCTTGCTTAAACATCGGTCGTTAAAATTTTGGATATCACTTCCGCTGCTTTTTTTATCTGCCTTCACAGTTCGTCTGATCTCTTGGGTTGGGCACTATTATGTTTTGTCGTTTTTTTATTAGGTCCTTTGTTATATGGGAGAGCTTACTTGTTGCATTGTACCTTCCCTCCAAATTCAATTTATGCTTATGAAATCAGTCCAGTAATGTTTTCATTAACCATCTACAAGTCATCTCGATCTTTGTGTTCTAAAGTAGCCTAAAGAATTGTGAGCACCAGCATGGATTCATGTTATTTTACCGTGTCAGGTTATAGGCAAGCCGGTTTCCTCTTGACTAATTTTGCTCGTTGTCTCTTCAAATTGGGAGCAATCCTAGGCCTCACTTACCTTTGATCACTGCCCTTCACCCTAGCTAAAACCAGTAGTATGACATCTATTCGATCCATAGTCAGTGCATCAGAAATCTTGACGCCTCTAGATGTCTGAGTTCGGGCGACAATTGGATAGAGGGCCGTCTCGTTGGCATCAGGTTTAATGCGTCCGGTGTCGTTACTGTTGCAGCCGTTACACCTATTGGCTCGCTGTTTGAGCGTTCACAAATTTCAACACGTTGAAGTGAAAAGTGTAGCTTCATTGCCAAAATCATTGGTATGGCCCAACATCTTTTTCTTTCCACGATGTTGACGGGGTTCTCGCACATTAGGAGGAGCTTATTTCCATTGGATGGCAGTAGGACTAGTGCTTCGTCTTTGACCATTAGCTCCCGCTTCTTGAATTTTATTTCATAGTAAGCTTTCTGTCGCCGTTTTGCTTTCGTGATTTCTTGAGTCACGATGGCGCACGTATGCTCTTGCCGCTGGTGTTCCTAAAAGGAAATGCCGATTGGAGGATTTGGTTTCTATATGCAAACATGGCTTTGTATACATTTGTTTTTATACTGCCAATCGACCATGACAATAGCACCCCTACATCAGCTGAAATGCTGCACCTCGCGGTACGCGATGAGTAATGGTCTCAGGTAGCAGTATCAGCGTGTTTAGTTCACTCTTCACGCTTCGGGCGCTTCAGCGTGCCACATCTTTGTACTAGTCTATTCGCCATATGAAGGTAAGGAGTGGTTGTAAGTTGCTTGGCAGGTAGAAGGTGGCTGAACTCCATTTCTTATTGATGACATAAATATGATCCATGGTCGCCATAGGTCCACACAGATAAACATTTCGACGGCTTCTTCCGCAACATGTCTCAAGGCGGTAGAAGATAGGGCGATAGCGACAGGGTTCACGGTGGCGAAGTCGACTACAGTCAGTATGTAGTAGTTGCCGTTATCCGAAGTTGGAGAAAGGAGATGGATATTATCAATGACCAAGCGCGATTAAGGCATGTCCAATCGCACATAGCGGAACGCGTCCGCCTAGATACCATGCCATGGTTCTCTGACAGACGTCTTATGACTTGACGAGAGAGAGAGCGAAAAAGGTAAAGGAAAGACAGGGAGGTTAACCAGAGGTTATCTCCGGTTGGCTACCATGTACCGGGGGAGGGGTAAAGGGATGCGAAAGAAGGGAGAGGAAATTTTTTTTACTTATTTTATGACTTGACGAATCGTTAAGTATCACACTGGGCTTCTGGCCAGTGAAATTCAGTGACGATTCAGTCCACGGTCTATGCCACACCATGATGACCAGCGAAAATCTTTTCATGTGCCAGTTTTAGCACCATCTCTCTCTCAGCAATTTTGGCACTACAAACGGATTGGGCATTTTTCTACTTCACAATATGATTCCTCTATAAGATGCTCTTATTAAAATATAATTGACTTTCATATCCATGCACAATCATTATCTTCCGCGCTTTTTCGAAGCATCTCCTCGGAAACTAGCCGTTCTTTTGAAACGATTGTTGCTTAGGTCGGTCTATACTTGGTGGTTTCGCGTTACTACACTGGAAGTTTGTGAACTGTCCGTATCTTATACGCTCAAGCGTAATGCCCCGCCTGTGGAATGAAGGAGATGAAGTCGGAGGCCGCCGAGCTTGGAGAGGGAAGCGAGCGACGGGGGAGGAGGCTGGCTGGAAGTGAAGAAATAGAGCGTGCACCGGTGAGGGTATGAAAGAGCGCGTGGCGGAGGCGAGGGAGGAAGGGCACGGAGCGTCGTGGAGGAGGAGATTAAGTAGAAGCGCGCTGATTTCGCCTCCTCTGGCAGTTACTACGTACTAGAGCACTGCACGGGCCTGATTTTTCGGCCCGAGCCCGGCTCGGGTCCGCTTTACGAGGCCCGAGCCCTGCCCGGGCCCGTAATACAAAGCCCGAGCCCGGCCCGGGCGTACATGACCGAGACCAGCTCGGGCCCGGCCCGGGCCCGTGGTTCCAAGCTCGGGCCCGACCCGGGCCGGTGTTACTGAGCCCGGGCCAGGCCCGGACCCGGGCGTTCATTACTAAGCTTAGTTAGGGCCCGCGTGTGCATGACCAGGCCCGGCCTGTAAGAAAAAAATTCTTTTTTTAACACGAAAGTGTTTTATGCCGGGGTCCACCAAGACTTCACTGACGTATTTCCGTCACGGAAATACGTCATAGAACATAATACAAAGAAAGAAACCAGAAGAAAAAGTTCCACAAACATGCAAAATTTGGAAATCGAACCCACGACCTCTCGGTCCGCGACGATAGATCGCCGAGCGTTTAACCCATTGCGCCACAAACGCATTTGCAGAGAGCTACACAGACGCGCCTTATATATCTAACACTCCTCCGTGTACCCGCGCTCTTGCTCGGGGCGGTGCCGCCGCCTACGAGCAGAAAAGAGAAGTACTGCATTATGACACTAACGCGCACCGACAGTGAACGCTTCGGTGGTCTCAGCACTACGAAGCCTCGATGCCAGCATTCGAAGGGACGCTGGCATCAAGAAGCACTACCAACGCCACCTAGGTGGCGTTCACCGTACTCAGCACAGCGGAGCGTGGCCTCCGCAATTAGCTCTGAAAATGTTTCTGAAGTTGATCGCGGAGGCTGCAATTACGACGCGCTGTACGCGCTGATTTGACTCGGTGACGATTCAGTTACGTGCTTTGTCTTGCGCGTTGTATTAGTGTGTCAGTTACGTGCTTCGTCTTTCGCGTTATGCTAGCGTGTGCAGCGTAGTGCAGCTTCCATATGCACGACGGTTGCTCATGGTCATCGACGTTGGTAGTCGTGATGGAGGAGACGTGCCACCAGGCGTCAGCGTGGGTGTTTTACTTACAGATTGTACTGTATCTGTCAGCCTCACCTTCTCGAGGTTTAATCAGCTGCAGTATATAAGCAATAAAAGGCCACAATCTTTGTTTCTCCCACGGGAAGATCAGTAATCCGGCCCATTGCCTGTGCTACTATTTTTATGGTGGTGCGCATGCACTTACCTTGATTTGTACGATATGGTTTTATGATGTCATTTAGCATTCAAATATACAGGGCGTTTCATTTTAGCTGAACCAAATTTTTAAAGATAGCCTGTGGCAGATAGCACAGTTATAATCCTTGATCTAAACTACTCGATGAGGCGGCCATTACTTCCACGAGAAATCAAAACGCCTAATTGAAGAATTACCATAATTACGCTAATTAACGTTCTAAATAATTATTTTATGGCACATCTTTCAATCTACGAATTATAGACGCCGAGTTCGCAAGGCGTATCCACCTGGAACGAATTCTCAGGCGTGAACCAGTTTCGAGATAATAATTTTCAAAGTGTCCGACGAAATCAATCAAATAAAATCAATTTATTGTCCAGTTTACATACTGGACGGTCATTTTGGACTAAAACCTACATATGTAGCCTGACGTGACCCATAAGACGAGGCAAGGCAATAGTACAGCAAACAGTGTGCACACATGCACAATAATTCACATATATTTCCAGCTGTCGCTGGAATTCCTCAAAGACGAAATAGCTATGAACGGAAACACAAAGAATATTTCCGTCACGGCGAGTGAACATAATTGGAAAAAGTTTTAACAGAATGACTTTTAAACAACACTACAATAACAATACTAGCTATACAAAAGAACGCAACACCAGCTATACAAGATAGCATGAGATTGAATTTTACAAGATCAACATTTGCTAAGAAACCGAAACGGGATTTACATTATATACTCAGAACCATATACAAAGGCAGAATAATAATCACATCAGATACATTACAAGTGACCAAAGCGTCAGCTGAGTTCTTTCTTACTAAAATTACCGCCATTTTTGTATCTGTTCAAAGTGAATCGTAGGTAATGTATTAACGACTGATGCTTATAGAGTGTTCTGAAGTATGGAATTGACCATATCTAAGGATTTCTTGTGTTCGCATTAATGCGACGACGCTCTAAGGAGGCTAATTGTTTTATGTAGTTCCAAGCTAATTCTAACATGGATGGCCTAATGGATGGTCAAAACGCTGATAGCGCAGTTATAATCCTTGATCTCAACTACTCGATGAGGTGGCCATTACTTCCACGAGAAATCAAAACGACGAATTGAAGAATTACCATAATTAGGCGAATTAACTTTTTAATTTATTATTGTGCGGCACATCTTTGAATCTGCGAATTATAGCCGCTGAGTTCGCAAGGCGTATCCACTTGGAAGGAATTCTCAGGACTGAACCAGTTTCGAGATATGAATTTTCAAAGTGTCCGACGAAATCCATGGGCGCTCCAGTTAACTTTTTGAGGAAAACGCTGTTTTATGCAATGAAGCACAAAAGTAACTGGCATTAGCGCTAAAATAATGCCATAGTATCGACACTGGTAATAGTGCGATCGCAAAAGCGGTAACATGGAAATGGTTTGAGGAGTGGATCTTTGTATAATTAATTTTTCCTTATGCGGAAACAATGTTCGTTTTTGCGGAAAAGAAAAAAAAATTAGCGTAGCTTGCACTGGCGGCGCAATGCTAAAGAGACAGCGGAGATGATGGGCCCCTAGCTAGTCCTGGCTTTTGGGCAAGGCTAAGCACTACCAAGTCATCCCCAGCATTTCCCGGAATTTATCTATTATTGATTGATTATCGATTAGCTATTGATTGGCTATCGATTGTCTATTGCAAGATATTGGCCACGTATTTGGGATAGGCTAAGCACTACCAAGTTATCCAAGTTTATTGATTATTGATCCATTATCGATTAGCTATTGATTGGCTGTCGATTGGCTATCGTAAGGTATTGGCCACGTATTTGGGCTAGGCTAAGCACTACCAAGTCGTCCCCAGCATTTTTCGGGAATTTATTGATTATTGATTGATTATCGACTAGCTATTGATTGGCTATCAATTGCCTATCGATAAGCAATTAGTCCCCACCATTCTTTGCTAGAATTATCCAGGCTCAGCTTCTCTAGTTGTATGTGCCATTGCGCTTGGACTCTTTCTTCACTGCTGCCAGGATGGGCCCATATTTTTGGATTCAGCGGACACATTAGGCCCGGCTGAAACAGCTCCGCTGTTAAAAATGAGAACTTCATCTGTTTTACTATTTTCTTTGATAAGATATAGTCATGTGATAAGATATACAGTCAAGAGAGCGGTGTGGATCTGAGAACAAACGGGGATAACCGATATTCTAGTTGAAATTAAGCGGAAAAAATGGAGATGGGCCGGCCATGTAATGCGTAGGATGAATAACCGATGGACCATTATAGCTACAGAATGGATACCAAGAGAAGGGAAGCGGGACGGCAGAAAGCTAGGTGGGGTGATGAAGTTAGGAAATTCGCAGGTGCAAGTTGGAATCAGCTAGCGCAAGACAGGGTTAATTGGAGATTGCTGGGAGAGGCCTTCGTCCTGCAGTGGACAGAAATATAGGCTGATGATGATGATGACAGTCATCTTGCACGTGTCACTTCAGCTTGGCACAGAATGCACTGAACCATACAATGCATAACGGTCGCGTGTGCTCGAAGGCCTACTTAGGCCCTTCATTGAGCGGGCCCGAGTCTGGCCCGGGCCCGTGGCTTCAAGCCCGAACCCAGCCCGGGCCCGCGGCCTCAAGCCCGAGCCCGGCCCGGGCCCGCGGCTTTAAGCCCTGGCCCGGCCCGAGCCCACCGTGACACTCTTTGGACGGCCCGGCCCGGCCCGCGGGCCGGGCCGGGCCCGTGCAGTGCTCTACTACGTACACCTACATCAGCTGATGTTCGCTATGGATGCACCGGGTTCATCTGGCGATCGAGAAGCCGAGCGCCAAGCGAGAAGGACGGAGCAGAAACGCAAGCGGCCGCAGGACGATCGTGAATCGACCGATCCCGAAGTCGTCGGCAAGCACCAGGCACGAGCTGAAGAAGGCCGGCAATAGGCGCGCGCTAGGCGTGACCAGAAGACTCCCTAAGAAGGTTCTAGACGGCTTGCGACAATGCGGATGTGTCTGGTAAGGCGACATAGCTTAGAAACTCCTCAACAGCACCCATATGCTTGCGCGTAACCCGCGTTCACGAAGTGTCATCATCAGCCTATATTTATGTCCACTGCAGGACGAAGGCCTCTCCCTGCGATCTCCAATTACCCCTGTCTTGCGCTAGCGTATTCCAACTTGTGCCTGCGAATTTCCTAACCTCATCATCCCACCTGATTTTCTGCCGTCCTCGACTGCGCTTCCCTTCTCTTGGTATCCATTCTGTAACCCTAATGGTCCACCGGCTATCCATCCTACGCATTACATGGCCTGCCCCAGCTCCATTTCTTCCGCTTAATGTCAACTAGAATATCGTCTACCCCCGTTTGTTCTCTGATCCACACCGCTCTCTTCCTGTCTCTTAACGTTACTCCTAAGATTTTTCGTTCCATTGCTCTTTGTGTGGTCCTTAACTTGTCCTCGAGCTTCTTTGTTAACCTCCAAGTTTCTGCCCCGTATGTTAGCACCGGTAGAATGCAATGATTGTACACTTTTCTTTTCAACGACAGTGGTAAGCTCCCAGTCAGGATTTGGCAATGCCTGCCGTATGCACTCCAACCTAATTTTATTCTTCTGTAAATTTCTTTCTCATGATCAGGGTCCATTGTGAGTAATTGACCTAGATAAACATATTCCTTTACAGATTCTAGAGGCTGACTGGTGATCCTGAATTCTTGTTCCCTTGCCAGGCTATTGAACATTATCTTTGTCTTCTGCATATTCATCTTCAACCCAATTCTTGCACTTTCTCGATGAAGGTCCTCAATCATTTGTTGTAATTCCTCTCCATTGTTGCTCAATAGGACAATGTCATCTGCAAACCGAAGGTTGCTGAGATATTCGCCGTTGATCCTCACTCCTAAGCCTTCCCAGTCTAAGAGATTGAATACTTCTAAGCATGCAGTGAATAGAATTGCAGAGATTGTGTCTCCTTGCCTGACCCCTTTCTTGACAGGTATCTTTCTACTTTTCTTGTGGAGAACCAAGGTAGCTGTGGAATCCTTGTAGATATTCGCCAAGATATTCACGTATGCCTCTTCCACTCCTTGATTACGCAATGCCTCTATGACTGCTGATATCTCTACTGAATCGAATGCCTTTTCATAATCTATGAAAGCCATATAGAGAGGTTGATTGTACTCCGCAGATTTCTCGATTACCTGATTGATGGCATGGATATGGTCCATCGTAGAATATCCCTTCCTGAAGCGAGCCTGTTCTCTTGGTTGACTGAAGTCAAGTGTTGTCCTGATTCTATTGGAAATTCTCTTGGTGAATATTTTATACAATACTGAAAGTAAGCTAATGGGTCTGTAATTCTTCAATTCTTTAACGTCTCCCTTGTTATGGATAAGTATAATGTTGGCGTTCTTCCAGCTCTCTGGTACACTTGAAGTTGTGAGGCATTGCGTATAAAGGGCCGCAAGCTTTTCAATCATGATATCTCCTCCATCTTTGATTAAATCTATTGTTATTCCATCTTCTCCAGGCGCTTTTCCCCTGGTCATGTCTTTCAAGGCCCTTCTAACTTCATCGCTAGTTATAGAAGGAGCTTCTGTATCCGGTTCATCACTATTTCGAATGGAAGAAGCTTGGCTGTTTTGGCTACTGTACAGGTCAGTATAGAATTCTTCCGCTGCTTTTACTATGTCATCGAAATTGCTGATCATATTACCATGCTTATCTTTCAGTGCATACATCTTGCCTTGTCCTATGCCTAGTTTTCTTCTTACTGATTTCATGCTGCGTCCATATTTTACGGCTTCCTCAATTTTTCCCACGTTATAATTTCGAATATCCCTTACTTTCTTCTTGTTGATCAGTTTTGACAGTTCAGCGAATTCTATCTGATCTCTTGAGTTGGACACTTTCATGTTTTGTCGTTTCTTTATTAGGTCCTTTGTTTCTTGGGAGAGCTTCCCTACAGGTTGCTTTGGTGCCTTACCTCCCACTTCAATTGCTGCTTCTGAGATCAGCCTAGTTACGGTTTCATTCATTAGCTCTATGTTATCTTCATCTTCCTGTTCTAATGCTGCATATTTGTTTGCGAGCACCAGCCTGAATTGGTCTGCTTTTACCCTTACTGCTTCTAGGTTGGCCTGTTTCCTCTTGACTAATTTCACTCTGTCTCTCTTCAAATTGAGAGAAATTCTAGACCTCACTAACCTATGGTCACTGCACATAACCTTACCTAACACTTCTACATCCTGCGCTATGCTTGGATCGGCAGAGAGTATGAAATCTATTTCATTCCTTGTTTCTCCATTAGGGCTTTTCCAGGTCCGCTTCCTATTGCTGCGCTTCCTGAAGAAGGTATTCATTATTCGGAGCCTATTCCTTTCCGCGAATTCTACTAACATCTCTCCTCTTGCATTCCTAGAATCGATGCCGTAGTTGCCAATGGCTTGCTCACCAACCTGCTTTTTCCCCACTTTTGCATTGAAGTCGCCCATGAATAAAGTATACTGAGTTTGCACCTTTCTCATTGCTAGTTCAACATCTTCATAAAACTGTTCTATTTCTTCATCATCGTGACTAGAGGTTGGGGCATAGGCTTGTACTACCTTCATTTTGTACCTCCTATTCAGATTTATTACCACGACTGCTACCCTTTCATTAATGCTGTAGAATTCATCAATGTTGCCCGCTACGTTGTTATGCACTAGAAATCCTACCCCGGATTCTTTCTTATCTGGAAGACCTCTGTAGCAGAGGACGTGGCCGTTAGTCAGTACTGTGTAAGCTTCACCAGTTCTTCTAACCTCACTAAGGCCAATAATATCCCAGGAAATGCCTGATAGTTCTTCAAATAGTCCTGCTAAGCTAGCCTCACTCGAGAGGGTGCGCGTGTAGAACGTTACCAGGTTCAGTTTCCATTGGTGACCTGCCTTGACCCAGAGATTCTTAGCACCCTCTGCCGCGTAGCAGGTCTGACCGCCGCCTTGGTCAGGTGCTCCGCAGCCACTGGGAACTGAGGGCCATGGGTTAATTTTCGGAGTCATGAGGGAGGTAGTGGCCGAATACTGCACCAGGGAGGCCAATTCCTCTTCTGGTGAGGGAGTGACTTTGATGAAGCTTAGTGGGCCTGCCTAGTTTGGTTGCACCTGAACTAGTATAGCCCCACTAACTCTCGGCAATCTGTATTTTTTTTTCTTTGCCGGTGTCAGGCACCACTCCATGCCTGAAAATGTAGTGGAATGGAGCAGGATTCGAACTTACGACCTTCAGATTTGAAGCCTCTACTCCACGCCACCACTGAAGTGTAATATCACTATATTCTTTTTTTTTTGCTGCAGCGATATGTGTGGCCGTGATTTTTCCTGAGGTGCAGTATGGCTCGAAGGAGCAAACGTTTGCACCGGATATAGGGTCTGGTCTTCTGTAGCGATGCTCATTTTGCGAGTCAGATGAAAACTTCATGGTCGAGGTACTCGTCTGACTACTCGTATCTTTGTCTGGCCACCATGAAATGCTTGGGTCAATTGGATTGCAGGCTCTTTCAATGTTTTCCGGTGCTATATTATATAGTGGACCTATCCTGCATTCAACTCACGCAAGACCCGATAAGACGGGTGTGTCTTTCACCATAGCCTCTAGCAAGTAGTAAATGCTGGGGTCTAGGAAGTACACCGAGCATTTTGTTGCCTTAATCTTCGTATCACCTAAGTGAGCCGCACAGCTACAGTATTACAAGATCTATCACGTTATGAAGACACCGGTTGTGATTCAATAAAGTCTGTCCGAATTGGCAGTTTTCCGAAGTCACATGTTGTCTCCGGCTACGTCAATGTCAAGTTGATCATGTGAATGGTTTTGCGCCCTTGGAGTATGACGTATACGCCTGTGATGCAGATTTTTTTCTTTCTTTAATGTTCCAGAAAATTTCCAGTGGTGGAGCCCCCGAGAACCCAATTAAGGACACAGCCGTTCGTCCCAAACCGCGCACAAAGGTTATAATATAACTAGGATAAAATGAAACGTAAAAAAAAAACAAATATTCAATGAAAAATTCACAGCGAGAAACAAATACACTCAGAGCAAGAACAGTGTGAAAACCACGCGAGTTAGGACAGACCACGAGTGTAAGCGTGCGCAACTGTTCGGCGTGTATAGGCAGAGGCGAAACGACGAAAAAGCGGCATCCGTCTCACCAAGATGTCGATGAAGTTGACCAACGAACGGGCAACCAGAGCGTAGCAGCTCCAGTTTAGAAAGGGGACGCAGGTGGCTGGGCGGCACGTGCAGATGGAGGTGACGTTCTTGCAAGGCACCTGGGCGCAAAATCGTGCTGGTAGCCCGACTGTTCACGCTCTGCCAACGGGTGCAGAAGTTCACCGGCCTCGGGCAGCAGTCTGTGATCAGGTGGAGTTGCAACACACGAGAACTGGCTGTCAGGAGGCCTCGATTGGGTGAAGTCCTGGAGGCTCGGGTCCGGAACCCGACGGCCCGTCTTCAGCTCGTGGTCCGGTGGCCCACCTTCGCCTTGCGTCACTTCCTGGAAGTTCCCTCCCCCTTCTGCCAGTGTGTCTTGGTTTTAGAGCGATAGCTCTACTACTCGAGGTACAAACCGAGAAAACGTCTGGTTCCGTAAATCTGACCTTCAAGCTCAGGCAAGGTCACACTGGGACTTAGCCTACCACTGCCGGCGGCTACTGCGACCGCCGGCAGTGCTAAGTCTGGTAGGTAGGTCCTTTAGCGTCTCGCAACTCCTTCCTTATAGGAACATGCGCTTTTAGGAGACCAGCTTCTCAAAGCTGCTCAGCAATCATAACTTACCCTAGAAAGTCGAAGCTCTTGTCAACGTAGGCAGCGTCGAGCTAGGGGTCAAATTAGCCGGATATACTTCTTGCGCACTGCAGGCCTGTCTTATTCCCCCTCGGACGCCGTTTTGCGAACCTTTTCACGGCAGGCTTCACAAGTTTTCTGAAAACGCTGAAGTGCCCTAGATTTCGGCTGTACGTAGTTTTGGGCGTGAGTATCGATCCTCTCTATAACAGTTAAGAGCTGTCCTATGAGATAAAAGCTGCGGAAAAATGCACATTTTGATCGGGACACGCTTGAGCTGTCACCATTCGCTCAAAACGCTGAAGGCAGTAGTTTAAATCATTCCGCGCCTCCGTAAGAGTGGGGATTAGCTTATAGAGGGTGAATACTTTAGGGGCTGTCATCGTAGCTTTATGATCAGCGGTTATCCCATCAGTTATATCTTGTATGGTAGCTGCCTTTTCCTGGAACGTTATTTATTGCTTGAGCCTTCACTCTTCAGCGACTATGCTAAGACATCCTTAGTCTGGCGTTGCTTCTGCACCACTACAGTCGCACGCACTCCACCGTGAAATTCAAGTACCATAAGTTCTGATCACAGTGACTGCTTCAGCATGCCTTGTTTCTTATCTGTTAAAGCCGCAATACCCACTGGACGGCAATAATTGCGCATGAGCGGCTCACAAAAAAAAAAAAATAAAACCATTGTTAATCATGCAGTGGTTGCCTTGTTATTCACGAGCAATAGTCTAGAGTGTAGGTAAAGGGAATTGGAGATAGGAGGTGCAGAGAGGAGGCAGAGAATGTGTAGAGAGTAAGATGCAGTAACGAAAAGTGTACATGACAGACGATCGACTTGCCAGTATTTCTCTTGGCAGCTGGCATACATGGAAGAGCGCGAAAGAAGATAAAGGTGGAAGTAAGAAATCATGTCTCATTTTGGGTCTCTTCAGTAAAAGTAAAATTTTCCATTTCTGAAAAAAAAGTATTGCGCTAGTTTCTCCATTCAGACAGCTTGCGCTGGGCATGCAGATGCAAAGCCACAATGAGGCGCCGTTGCATCACACCAATAGGATGCAAGCGGCCATCGACCAAATTAGCACATTTAAGAAGCGATGCGACGTTTCAGGCAATGACAGTTCCAACCTTCTCGCTGGCTAGCAACAACCTGCAAAGCAAAGCCTGAAGCAAACACGTATCTATGTGTGTTCGGTCTACTGCGTACACAAACAAAACTGATACACGCAAAGTAATGTTTGTCATCAAGTCACCACTCTCTTATTGCACCAAGCGTTGAACGACCAAAATATTTGTTGTACGCATCACCGCCAATTATCATCAATCAACGCAAGCAGCACCGACGGATTCGCTTAGCAATTCCCACAGTGCATGATTCTTAGCTTGATTTACAATCGCAAGTATTCTAGTTTCTTTAAATGCATGAGCAAAAGGTCTTAAGTGATACTGCTCATCAATTGGAGACTTCAAATTGCACGCGCAGTACTACCCTTGATTCTGCCTGTGTTCTCATTTGTGTGTTAGCTGGTAAATCTGTTAATCAATTACCCCATGGTTACGACCCTCGCGAACCAGTTATATGTGGAGAATGTCATAATCTATTGCAACTTTATTTACATTTTGCAGGAATGTGCCGTGAACGCAATCCCGAACGTGCCTGTCGCGAAGCTGGTCTTGTCCTACTTCAGGAGGATGCTTGGATGAAGTACTACGGTTTGCTTTCTTTCGGCCGAAATGATGATTCCAACATCACTTTCGGCTGCAGGCTGAAGTCCTGAATAAACACACCCAATGCTCTGGAGTAGAAGGTTATGCATATGCACCGCATTTAATTCATTTAGGAGGCAATAAACAAAATACATAGTATTGGTAAATATATTAAACAGTAATATAGCTTACAATCGACGAATGAGGGGTATGTGTAGATCAAACAAGCGCATTCACAGTTACATTTTCTGTCACACTTATTCGTCTGCTGACCAACTGCGGCATTCCTTCTTAACTGTAATGAAAACACATGCTGAAGCTTAAAAATTGCGTGTGGTGCTAGGTAAAACCTATGAAGTGGCTACTGAAGTGTTACTTTCAGTGCCAAATAAACTATCTTTACGCAGAACACAGCTCTTGTTGATTCTTCCTTGCTTTTACGCCGGTTTTACAGGGTACGGACCTGATTGTTAGGTAAACCACACATTCGTTCAGTAGGCAGTGGAGACATAACTATAACGGAATAATATTTGAAGCAGCTTCAGATCTGTATGGCTAGAAGTTGAAGAAATGCATTGTAACCTGATCGGTGGTTTGCAGGCAAAAGTAGAAATGTGTAGAGCTGATACGTCTGTTCGCAAAAATTTAGGTCGAGTAACTCACTCATACACACAAACATGCACACACACAAACACACACACACACACACACATACATATATATATATATATATATATATATATATACGAGAAGGAACACGGATGACATCCCTCCGGCAACAAGTTCGCCCAGTTTCATTTCTCATTTACTCGCTCTATTCTAAATTTGAATTTAAACCCCGCGTGTAATGATGTTACAAGTCAAAGTCACGTTTGAAGCCAGAAGGACGAAGTTTAGTCAAATCCATGTACTTTCTGTAATTCCCATGCTGGCTATCCCTATTGCAGCTCCAGTAGACACTCCCGTTGCAACACTTCTTTAGGTAGGCCCTACCGCGACCACAAAGCGATTATCATTACCGCTACTCTAAAGTAATAAAACATGTCATACACCCATCAGCAGGTGTAGTGGTTTTGCTACAGCTTTGATGGACATACACTTTCGCAGGGCCGGCATTGCTAGTTAATTCTTGCTTTTTTTAGTAAATTTACTTCTAATGGCCAGGGTCCCCTTTGAGTAAATACCGTAGATAAACGTACTCCTGGGGTAGAGGAGAGTCCACCTAGTGAACTGTTCACTTCGCTGTCGCCATGGGCTCCCGCTTGACGAGCGCGAAGGAGACTGGCTGGCACCTTAGAACTCGTGATGCGGCAGCCAATGGCGACAGCCGAAGTGGAAAGTCCACTAGGTGGATTCTTACAGAATACCCCCCCCCCCCCCCTTGGACAGACTCTAGAGGCTGACCGGTAATCCGGAATTCTTGTTATCGTGCCAGGGTATTGAACATTACCTTGGTCTTTTGCATGTTGTTATTCAATCAACCTCTGATACATTCTCAGTTAATGTCCTGAATCATTTGTTTTAATTCGTACTCAGTGTTGCTGAACAGGGCAATGTCATCCGCAATTAAAGCATAGGCTGCTGAGATATTCGCCGTGGAACTTCACTCCTTAGCCTTCCCAGTCTAAAAGCTTGAATACTTCTAAGCACGCAGTGAATAGCATTGCAGAGATTGTGTCTCGCTCATGAACCCTGTCGTGATATGTAATTTTCTACTTTTCTTGCGGTGAAGCAAGGTACGTGTCGAAATTTGTAGACATTTTCGAATATATTCAAGTATGCCTGCTGTACTCCTTGATTACGCAATACCTCTATGACTGCTGATATATCTACTGAATAAAATGCATTTTTATAATATATGAATGTAATAAAGAGAGGATGATTGTACTCCGAAGTTTCCTGAATTACCTGAGAGATGACGTGGATGTGATCTATTGTATAATATGACTTCCCGAAGTCGGTCAGTACTTTTGGTGGATACAAGTCAGGTGTAGCCCTCCTTCTATTAAAAATTATCTTCGTGAATATTTTATACAATACTGAAAACAAGCTAAAAGGCCTGTAAATATTCAAATAGTTAACGTCTCCCTTATCGATTAGCATATAGTTTGCATTCTTCCTGCTCTCTCGTACACTCGAGGTTGTAAGGCGTAGCGTATAAAGAGCCGCAAGCTTTTCGAGCAAGATATCTCCCCCTGATTTGTTTAAATCGACTGTTATTCTATCGTCTCCGGCTGTTTTTCCCCGGGTCACGTCTTGCGAGGCCCTTCTATGTTCATCGTTAGTGATAGAACGAGCCCCTGTATCCTATTCATCTCTACTTCGATTGACGGTAGCGTGGCGGCTCTGGGTATTGTACGGGTCAGTATAGAATTCTTGCCCTGCTTTTTCTATACCACCGAAATTGCTGATGACATTACCCCGCTCATCTTTCAGTGCATACAAAATGCATGCCAGTTTTCTTACCGATTTCGTAAAGCGGCCATATATGTATATATATATATATATATATATATATATATATATACATGGCTCAACTATTATACACCCAAATTTAAAAATGTCGGCTGATTATGTAAGTAGGCGGAACGCAAAAATTAATCTGAGTTACCCCAAGTGACGGCAAACATCACACTGGTTTTGTGCAGCTGCCTGCAATTTGCATATTGTTAAATCTTGGTGCATGATACCCTCTCTCTCTCTCTCTATATATATATATATATATATTATAAGACCGAGACTGACCGAGCTGTCAAGCGCTTTTTATTCCAAAAAGCAAACGCCCCAGCTCATGCGCGAAGAAGTTGAAGAACAGGGAAGGTGATGATGGCTATGTACAAATGAAAAGAACGAAGTGCGTTAATAGTGCTTACACTAACTTCCCCCCGTCATGGAAGTGGCCAGCCTGGCCGCAGATTACAGATTATCTAAACGGGGAGTGAAGGGCTTCATCCGCGAGACGTGAACAATTTCGGCATTCCGGCGGCGCTGGTCAGTGACGGAGTGTACTGGGCGCACGAGATAGTTCACTGCAGATGTTTGCTGCACAACGGTGTATGGGCCAATATAGCGTTGAAGGAACTTCTCACAGAGGCCTGGAGTTCGGGCTGGAGTCCAAAGCAGGACTTGGTCTCCAGGGTGAAAACGGAGGTCACGGCGTTTGTTGTCGCAGCGACGTTTGCGCTCAGCTTGGGTAGCTTCCGTGCTTTGCCGGGCGATTTGACGGCAATGTGCAACTCTGGCAGCAAAATCTTCTGAAAGGGACGCGGTAGGCGAAGAAGGTGCTAAAAAGAATTCTCTGTCAAATATGGTGGAAGGAGATCTTCCATATACAAGGAAGAAAGGGCTGTAACCGGTAGTCCGTTGAATAGCAGTATTATAGGCGAATGTCACAAAAGGAAGAATTTTATCCCAGTTAGTGTGGTCAGGCCGGATGTACATGGAAATCATGTCAGACAGCGTACGGTGGAAGTGCTCAGTGAGGCCATTGGTCTGCGGATGATAGGTAGAAGTAGATTTGTGCACGGTATCAGTGGCCCGAAGAACTTCCTCGAGAACTTGGGAAATAAACGCCTTGCCACGGTCAGTCAGAAGAACGCGAGGAGCCCCGTGGCGCAAGACGATGGAGCGCAAGAAAAAGTCAGCAACCTCAGACGCGGTACCGGCTCGCAGAGGGGCAGTCTCGGCATATCTGGTTAAATGGTCGACCGAAGTGACAATCCAACGGTGACCAGAGGGTGTCAAAGGCAAGGGACCATATAAATCAATGCCAACAAATTCAAAAGGTGCGTCCGGGCAAGGTAGAGGTTGCAGTAAACCGGCAGGAGGGGAAGTCGAGCGTTTTCGGTGCTGACATGACGCACAGGAGGCAATATATTTGGCCACCGTTGTGGATAGGCCAGGCCAGAAGCAGCGGGTCTTGATGCGGTCGTAAGTCTTGTGGAAGCCTAAGTGGCCAGCCGATGCGTCGTCGTGAAGTGCCTCTAATACGCGCCGGTGAAGGCAGCGAGGTAGAACTGGGACCCACCGGTGACCTATTGGGTGATAAACGTAGCGGTGTAGCACGCCACTTTGCAGGCGAAATTGTCGAAGTTGGCGTCGCAAGCGGCTGTTGGGTGGTTCGGCGAATCCACTAAGGCGATCCATAAGAGTTCGACAGTAGGAGTCGGCCCGCTGAAGCAAGACGAGATCAGAGCGTGATGAAAGCGTAGCGAGGTCCAGGGGCGTTATCGAGAGCTGGTGTGAGGCAGGCGTAGCATCGGAACGACGTGGTGGGGAAGGCGACGGCGCGTTACCGGGAGAGAGCGAGAGTGGGCAGCGAGACAATGCGTCTGCATCATGATGACTTTTTCCAGACTTGTACGTTATTGCAAAGTCATATTCCTGCAAGCGGAGTATCCAGCGTCCTAAGCGTCCTGACATGTTTTTCATTGATGACAGCCAACACAGAGCATGATGGTCGGTGACGATGGTGAAGTGGCGGCCGTAAAGGTATGGGCGAAATTTCTGAATCGACCAGACGATAGCCAGGCACTCTTGCTCTGTAATGGTGTAGTTCCGCTCAGCTAGAGAAAGTGTTCGGCTGGCATATGCGATGACTTGCTCTTTAGAGGCTGCATTACGTTGCAGAAGTACTGCGCCAATACCTTGTGCGCTTGCGTCAGTATGGAGTATGGTGGGGGCTCGATCATCGAAGTGGCGAAGCACTGGTCCGGAAGTAAGATGTTGCTTAAGAGCTTGAAAAGCTGATTCACATTCGTTAGTCCATGTGAAAGAGGCACCGGTAACCAGTAGCTTGTGTAGAGGAACTGCTATGGCAGCAAAGTTGCGTATAAATCGACGAAAAAATGCAGCCAAGCCGAGGAAACTACGTAGATCTTTCTGCTGCTGGGGCCGAGGAAAGTGGAGAACAGGACTAATCTTTTCGGGGTCTGGCTGGATGCCATCTTTTGAGACGACGTGGCCCAATACTTTTATAGTCTTGCTTGCAAATTTGCACTTTTTTGTATTGATCTGGAGACCAGCATTTGCAAGGCACCTGAGAACTTCGTCTAATCGATGAAGATGTTGGCTGAAATTAGACGAAAAGATGACAATATCGTTCCGATAACAGAGGCAGGTCTTCCATTTTAGTCCACGAAGTACGTTATCTATCATGCGCTCAAATGTGGCGGGAGCGTTACAAAGACCAAAAGGCATCACGTTAAATTCATAAAGTCCTTCTGGTGTAGCAAATGCGGTCTTTTCTTTGTCAGTCTCGTTCATCGGAATTTGCCAATAACCTGATCGAAGATCAAGGCTGGAGAAATATTCCGCCCCTTGCAGTGTGTCCAAAGCGTCGTCGATTCGAGGTATTGGATATACGTCCTTGCGTGTGATCTTATTGAGCGCTCGATAGTCGAAGCAAAAGCGAACGGAGCCATCCTTTTTCTTTACCAGAACCACGGGAGAAGCCCAGGAACTAGGTGAAGGTCTAATTATCTTCCGCGCAAGCATGTCAGCAACCTGTTGTTCAATTACCCTCCGTTCGGACGGCGAGACACGATAGGGGCGTCGTCGTATGATAGCGGAACCATCGGTTTCGATGCAGTGTGAAGCCGCAGAAGTTTGGCTCAACATAGGGGAACAGCTATCGAAACAGGCTTTGTGCTTCGCTAAGACCGCATGTAAGGCTTCGGACTGCGCGGCGGTTAGGTCAGAACCAAGAACGGCTGGGGGAGGGAAGGAATCATCCAAACCCGAGGTAGGTGCTGGCGATGAAGAAGGGCAAAGCGTGACTATAGAGATAGGTTGAGTGTCGGCGAGGGTTGCCACAGTCATCCCTTTGGGCAGCATCGCAGGATCTGGGGTCGTGTTGCAGGCAGACAGAAGGGCGCGGCCACGTGAAAACCGGACGAGACAGGCGGCAATGAGGATTCCACGAGAAGTACAGCGAGAAGAAGGGGCGACTAGAGCGTCTCCGTCGGCGATCTGCCGGGATGTTACGGATACAACGTCTTCGTGACCAGGACGCAGGACGTAGTCTTCATCAATGGCCAATTTCACGCATGAAGGTGAAGAATCTGTAACAGGTGCAAGCGCTGTATCCGCGATGTGGACAACTTCCTCTCTACATGAAATGACGGCTGAAGCAGAATGTAGGAAGTCCCAACCCAAGATAAGTTCATGGATACACGTTGGAAGCACGATAAACTCAATGTGGTGGCGAATGTGGCGAATATATATATATATATATATATATATATATATATATATAGTGGGCGTTTTTTGCGCACGTCTTCTTCATCTGCATATTATCTTCGTCATCCCACGTTGCTCGATCCTCATCTTCATTTCTCTGTGATCATCATCATCATCGGGTGTGGGCCTTTGCTGGTTCGTTACCGAGTACTCGGACCGATTATACGTCGTGCCAACAGAAACGTTATAGGTGGTGGAGGTAGCTCTTCGATCCTCAGTCCTCTGCCTGCTCAGTCTATACCCCCTGGAGCTACGTTGTCCACTAGCATGTCTCAGGACGAGCCACCCTCCACTTCTACCGCTACCGTTCTGACATCACCAGTCACCCCTTATATCCTAAGCAGCTAACAGTGTGACCCCCGTCTCATTGCTGATCTTCCTGGGGAAAATGTGGAGGACTGGCTGGACGACTACGAGCGAGTAAGTTCCACTAATCGTTCTAATCGTTCACTATGTTCCACAAGCTCCGCCGCGTCTACTTCTACCTGACGGGTGTGGCAAAGACATGGTTTTTCAACCACAAGATAGACTTTACTGAATGGGCGGCCTTCAAGCAGCAGCTTCGCCAAGTATTGGGTACACCGGCGGTTCGTTCTACCATCGCAAAGAAAACCCTCGATACTCGCCAGCAGCAGCCAGGCGAGTCTTACACATCGTATATCGAGGATGTTCTTGCGCTTTGCCGCCGTGTGGCTTCATCTATGTCAGAGTGCGACAAAGTGCGCCACATTTTGAAAGGCATTAGATCAGTCACCTTTAATGCTCTTGCCATCAAGAATCCCGCTACAATCGCTGACATCGTCACCACCTGTGAGCGCCTGGGCGAACTTGAGTCTGTTCGCCTTCAGCCGCACGTTGGCGACTATTCTTCTATGGTGGACCCACATCTGCGCGTCATGATAAGAGCTATGATACGCAAAGAATTACACTCTATGGGCTTGTCGTCAACGTCGGTGTGCCCCAGTGCGCCTTCTAGCGCTGCCTAGCGTGCCATCGTCAGGGATGAACTGACGTCCTTGACCTGCTATGCGCGAGTGCAACCCTCCGTCCCTCGTCCCTTAACAACGTACGCGGAAGTTGCTGCTACGATTCCAGGCAACTGCAACTCCACGGTGCCGCTACCAACGTACGCGTCGGTTGCTGCCGCACCTCCAGTAAACATCTCGTCAATGTCACCCGAGCGTTCATCGGCCCATTTAGCTGCACTGACTCCGGGAGCACCTAGCACCCTGTACTACCCGCCATGGCGTCCGTCACGTCCCACGTGCTATTACTGCGGCTATCGTGGCCATATTTCACGATTCTGCCGCAAGGGCCAGCAGGACGAGCGTCGGTGATACATCTCTGAACGCAACTTTTCCAGTGGAGCCTCTTCCCAAAGTCGGCCTTTCTCTTCACCTCCGCTACGCAATATATCTCCGCCCGCATCGACTGAAGACCGAAGCACTTGCCGTTCAGCCAGACGCCGCCCCCCTTCACCATTCCGCCGCTCCACGTCATCACTACGGCCCATCTCACTCAACTCTAACGTTCGTCCGGAAAGCTAAGCGATGCAGTTTTTGGTGGACAAACTGCATTCGAAAACAGGACTGAAATTCCTCCAGCGCGCGCTTCCAATATACTTTCGGTGTTTGTCCAAGGAGCGCCTGTCGATGCTTTGGTGGACACAGGTGCGACAATTTCCGTTATTCACGCTGATTTATGTTTCCGTCTCAGGAAAGTCATGACGCCATACGATGGACCGAAACTATAGTTGCAGCCCAAGGGGGCACTGTTCAACCTTCTGCTCTTTGTACTGCCCGTGTCTTGATCGATGATATCCTGCACCATATACAATTAGCTGTGCTGTCACCGTGCGGTCATCAACTTATTTTTGGGTGTGATTTTCGCTCTTCTGCTTCCACGGCTATTTGTTGTGGTCAACACGTCGTGCATCTTACGGACACCGACAACTTACTTGGGGAAAACAAATACACGCAGCAGCTGCTTGTTTTGTTGAACAAACACTCAAATTCGCAAATTTTTTTCATGTCCATTCTTCGACTCTGGGCCTAACCACAGCTGCAGGGCATCGCATTTAGATACACGAACGTCAATAGTGCGCCGACGCCCGTACCGCGTGTCCCTAGCTGAGCGGAAATCACAGAAGAAAAGGTCGCGGACATGCTACAACAGAAGGTCATCCGGCCCTCAGCTAGTCGATGGTCATCTCCGGTTGTTTTGGTCCGAAAAAAAGACGGTTCCGCGCGCTTTTTCGTCAATTACCGGGCCCTTAATAAGCTAATTCGAAAGGACGTATACCCTATGCCTCGCATTGCCGACGCCCTCAGGGGCGGATCCAGGTTTTTTCTGAGGGGGAGGGGTCAGCTTCTGTCAATGATAATGATGATGATGATGATGACGATAGTAGCTTTTCTTATTTACCGAAATTTACCGTTTTTTCTCACGATAAACCCGCATTTATAGGGCTAAAGCGACACATGTAGCCCTCCGTGGTGGCTCAGTCAGCTCAGGCGTTGAGCACGAGATCGCGGGATCAAATACCGGCCGCGGCGGCCGCATTTCGATGGAGGCGAAATGCAAAAACGCCAGTGTTCTTGCGCTGTAGTGCACGTTAAAGAACCTCAGGTGGTCAAAATTAATCCGGAGCCTTCCACTGCGGCATGCGTCATAATCGGAACTGGTTTTGGCTCGTAAAACCCCAGAAAGAGGAAGAAGACCTGTAGCGAAGCCAGATATCGGTTTCTCCGAGCTTATAGGAAAAGGACGTCCCCAATACAGCCATGTGCTTGGCGGCTACGCCTGATAATACAGGGTGTTCAAAACTAAGCTTTATGGTTTTCTTAAAGTTAGGCACTGGGAGGCATGCGAAGACCACCTGTGCAGATAAGTTATGTGGCTAAGGGGGCGCAAAGTGAGATGATAATTATCGCTGTGAGCAGCCCAATTAACTAAAATTGAACAATTATTTTTGTTGACTTCAGTAAGTGGGTATGTTTGTATTGAAAACTTAGAGTCAGTCGAGTTTCTACACAGTATCAGTCGGAAGAAATATTCTAGCGTGTCCGTGCTCCGAGATATCAGACTCCAAATTTCACTTGTCGTACTGCGCAGAATAATCGAGAATAAAGACGCGACAATTCTCATAAATTCCCGTGAAAGATCATGAAGCTCAGTGGCCACTTCAGTGGAGGGATGGCGGTGCCATATTCTCTCTTGAGTCGTGGTGGTGTGTTGACTAGAGGAAAGTTCTTGAATATGGGCGTAACGGTCCGCTCCAACGCAACAACCACTACGCTGGTTGTTTACGATATGCGAATCACCGCGTATGAAGACTCACGACGCCACCTACAAGAATAAAGATGTGGCGTAGTAGGCGAGAGCGCGAGCCAGCGTCTTCATGTTTTGTTTCCCACGCGACGTCATCCTTTCATACAAGGCGCGCATCTGCTTCCGTTTCTCTAACCACGCGACGCCATCCTAGGCCCGCGCACTGGCGTTGGCCGCTGACGTCACGCTCCCCCACTTCGCAGCCGCGGCTCGAGGCTTCACCTCACTCCGCGAGAACGCCCACTCAGATAAACGGATCCGGTGGGCTTGAGCCTCCTATGCGTAATGTACGACAATAAAACTCCGAAGTTACAATGAAAAACTTGTAGCGTACGAACGGTACTGTGCTCGTCATGAATATTGTCAACGTGTAACTGCGATCACAATGAGTGCTACAGTTAAAAAAGTTGCCTATGCGTAGTTCTTAGTTTAGCTGTTAGTAGTTATTATTTATATATGAACACTTCAGCAAGAGATCTCTTTCATTAAGCAGGTTGGTCGCGGAACCGATGACAGCCAATGAGGCAACCGTTGCCACCCCAAGGGGAAACTAAGTTAATCAGGCGCGAAGGCGCTCGAGCCGACCTCGGCGTGCTTGGCAAAAGGGACGTCCCCTCGTTCATTCGACGCCACCGACGGGACGAGTAAGGCACGGCAGGCGCCAGGAGGTCCAAGGGGTTCATGAGAAAAATAAAAAACCCGCATTTCCCCGAAGGGGAGTATGAGGAAGTGCGAATCACGGGGTGATGCTACGAGGGGGCGCGCGCGACTAAACTGCAGTAAAGCCCCTTGATGTTAGAAAGTAGCGACACTCTCCCCCCCGCGCGCGCTTTCCTCCTCAATTCTCCTCGGATTTCTCCCCCTCACCGGGCCGGTGCGGCGCTGAACCCTCCAGTGGCTCGCTGCAGCCGCATTAGAATCAATGCGCGCGCTTGTTTATTCGTCCCTTTCAAGCGTTGTATGGGAATTTATCCCTTGTTAAACTGTCATGACGAAAGTCCGTTTCCGATAGAACGTCGTGACATTTTTTTTTTTGAGGACGCTTCGATAAATAGAAGCGGAAGCGCTCCGAAAAAATGAGTACCAAGCAGTGGCTGAGCTGTTTACCTCTACGTCGCCACTTGGATAGTCCGTAACGCGGAGGTGTATTGGGTGCATACAATATAAGCAGCGTAGAGTATAAACTAGAATTTGGTTCACAATATTCGCTCTTAAAATGCTCAGAGAAGGTAACCAAGAAGAAATGTGATAGTTTACTTTGAATTCGCCAAAATGAGTGGGCCAAAAGCCTTTGTACCAATGCCACTGTGCAAAATACGTGCTGTGTTTGCGAAACAGCCAACATAGAACTTTACACACGCGCCTGTATTCCGTCACTATGAAACGACGAGAAATTACATTCCATCACCTGTGGGAGTAACCTAAGTCTCTCTCTCAAAAAAAAACAAAAAAAAAACAACAACAACAACAAAAGGCTGATTGCTTACACGGAAACTGCTAAGACTGGCACTTGATAATTAACTTACAGACTTCAAGATGGCAAGTTAATCAGAATCGAGGGAGATTATCAGAAGCGCGTGGCTTGTACTTAATGAGCATGCGCGAATAATACATAATACCACTTATCTACATATATATTGCGGTTCATGCCTTCGCAACATAAAGTACGTAAAGAAAAAGAAATGCTCGCAGTATTGAAACTTTGCAAAGATACAATAAGCACGCAATAAGAGTACAATAGTTCCTTGGCTTCACAAGTATCAGGCGCAAGGATCACAAGCACACACACACACACACGCGCGCGCGCGCACACACATACACGCACACACGCACGCACATACACAAACACGCACACACACACGCACACAACTACAAAATATGAGTTACAGGCATTAACTCACAAATTACATACATTTGAAAACTAACGCACGCGCGAAAACACAAAAAGCTTTGTCACGGGTCGAAGAGTCAACAAAAATTTCAGCCGACTCACTTCAAAAAAAACAAAAAAAAAAACAATATGCACAGTTATCGGTGCTCTGTATTGAACTGAACGAAGAGTCCGGCTATGCGAAGAGCATTAAAATCTTCATGCAACTTCATCCGCAAATATGAGGAAAGCTGCAACATTCGCCTCGCAAAGAACGGCGTGCTTAGAAGGGGCGAAATCCCTTCTCCAGATGTTATGGAGCCACTGCTTCCGACGCACGACATTCCGTTCACCTCGGGGGATATAAAATAAGGCTTGCCCTTTCTCTGACCTGCTGCTGCATTGAAACGCGCAGCAGCAAGGCATTTTCACTGAAAACGAAGCTCAGATTCCTACGAAAGGATGGAAAAACTTGGGAAACACACGTTCGGAGCGGCAGGGCGACCACTACTTGGACTGCTCATGGCGAGCGGGAGAAACCAAAGGCGCGCGAAAGCAAGTTCCGCGCAGTTTTCGTGACGTCAGGGTCACCTGACCGGGTAGTCTCGCGCGCCGCAGCCATTCAGCGTGGCGGATGCGCTGCCTCCGCGAAAGAGGGGGAGAAAAGGAGGAGGTTGACCACGCCGGCGAGGGTGTGGCGGCGTAGATCAAAGCGTGTCGCTACTTTCTAACATCAAGGGGCTTTAAACTGCAGAGCCGAGCGAAGGAGGCGGCAGCGAGAGAGCACGACTGACGCGCCGGCGCCACACACACAATGGCGCTGAGCCGTGCTCCCTCAAGGGCTGCAGAAGATAGCGCCAACCTTTCCCTTTCCCTCAAGAACCACTTATCACACACACAACACGTGACGGCGGAGCGAAACACGCCAGGCGGTTGGAGAGGGGGTGAGCGGTGGGGAGAGTACGCACACGAGGGGCTGCTACCGGGCGAGGAGGGAGCTGTCAGCGCGAGGGGAGAGGCGGCGGCCGAGGGAGAGTGTAAACCTAACGGGGGGAGAGGCACACCAGCTGCATGGCGCCGTGACGTCACGGCGCGGAGAGGGTGCGAGGAGCCGGCGCGGCGCGCGCAGCCACGGCTGCACAACGCGCCGTGACGTCACGGCGCGGGAAGCGGTGCGGAGCCGGCGCGGGGCTCGCGCAGCCACGGAGCGGAGGGCGGAGCGCGCGCAGTCACGTGGGGCGTGACGTCGCTGCGCCGTTGCTACAGACGCTCCTCTCCGCTCCTCGCGCCGTTGCTAGGGGAGAGGAGGAGGAGCGCGGTTGCCGGCGGAGTTTTCGGGGTCGCCTAAGAAGTGCATTCGCACTTAAAAATAACTACGGCAACTTCGCGACACCACACTCCTACGGAATACAACTAAGCTTGTGAGCGAGCTAGCTTTACTTCTACATGGCTGATACCACTGGTACTCGCGAAAAATACTTTTGAAGAATGCTGGTGGCCATATTTTTTTTTTGCGACAGGGCCATCCACCTGTCAGCGAGGGGGCGATGCAGAAATCTGAGGGGGGGGGGGGGGTCAGGACATCCGGACATCCCCCCTGGATCCGCGCCTGGACGCCCTTGATTCACTACAAGGTGCAGAATACTTTTTAAGCCTCGATCTGCGTTCCGGCTATTGGCAAATTCCCATGCACAAAGACGATAAAGAAAAAAACAGCGTTTGCCAACCCTGATGGATTTTTCGAATTCAACGTCGTGCCTCTCTGACTATGCAATGCACCTGCGACTTTTGAACGCACGATCGACGCTGTGCTGCGTGGCCTGAAATGGAAAACTTGCCTCTTCTACCTGGATGACATTGTCGTATTTTCATCAACATTTCCTCAGCAACTGCAACGCTTGGATGAAGTTCTGGCGTGCCTTGCCGACGCTGATCTTGAGCTCAACACGAAGAAATGCCGTTTGGCCAGCAGATCCAATAAGGTCCCGGGGCATGTCGTGAGGAAGGAAGGCATACGTCCTGACCCTGACAAGATTGCTGCGGTCCTTCACTTCCCTCAACCAGAAAAACCTAAGGACTTGCGAAGGTTGCTTGGCTTCGTTTCTTATTTGCGTCGCTTTATACGGAACTTTGCTTCCATCGCTGTGCCACTACACAAGCTACTTGCTTCCAGTGTACTCTTTCTCTGGTCTCAGGAATGTGAAGCAGCCTTTGACATGTTGAAGGCGCCTTCACGTCTCAACCTGTGCTTTGACATTTCGATGAGACTGCACCGTCTCTCTTGCACACAGACGCTAGCGGCCGCGGCATTAATTCCATTCATCTGGAACGCGACAACTCTTCGCTCGAGAGAGTCGTTGCATACGCCAGCCGCGTACTCACCGATGCCGCAAGAACTATACAATAACAGAGCAGGGGTGCCTGGCTGTAGTTTGGTCTGTAGAGAAGTTTCATCCCTAGTTGCACGGGTGTCATTTCACAATTGTTACGGACCACCACGCATTATGCTGGCTCTCCACTCTTAAAAACTTGACTGGACGCCTGGCTCGTTGGATTCTCCGCCTGCAAGAATATGACTTTGACATTCTTCTTAAGTCAGACAAAAAACACCAAGACGCAGACGCTCTTTCTCGGGGCCCGATCCTGCGCACCCACTCGACACCTCGGCAACTGCCTCGCAGAGCAACTCTTTGGATGTCACTTCTACGCCGGTTTCTTCTCTAGCCGCATTAGACCGCCTTTCTCCGGACGACGATCAAACATTCGCATATCGCCAACGGGTTGACCCATATTGTCGGCGTATGATAAACCACCTCTCTGGCACTTCTCGCCCACTTAACGCGCGGCTTCGACGCCAAATCGCACAATTCAAGCTGGACAATCGCGTGCTGTATCGGCGCAATTTCCACCCTGACTGTCAACGCTGGGTGCCCGTTCTACCGCGCTCTCTTCGAGCCCATGTCCTCGAAGCATTCCACGATGACATGACTGCTGGCCATCTCGGTTTCCACAAAACCTACGTTTGCAGTCGAGGCCTTTACTATTGGCCTGGCCTATCTACTAGTGCGGCGAGATACGTCAGTTCCTGTTCTCCGTGTCAGCGTCGCAAACTCCCAACCTCTACTCCTGCGGGCGAATTACTGCCTTTTCGGTGTCCCACCGCACCATTTCAGGTTGTTGGTACCGACCTTTACGGGCCCTTCCTGTTACTGCAACTGGCAATCGGTGGATAGTGACCGCGATCGACCACCTGACGCGCTACGCTGAGACATCAGTGATCACTGGCTCAGCTTCGGAGGTTGCAGACTTCGTCCTTCAAGCTATAATTCTGCGCCATGGTGCTCCTCGGGTACTGATAAGCGACCGTGGAATGGCCTTTCTCTCGCAGCTTTTAAACAAAGTGCTGCGCGCCTCTGGTACCACCTACAAAACAGCTTCCAGTTACCATCCACAGACTAACGGCTGGACTGAGCGATTTCATCGCACGCTCGCCGACATGATCGCTGTATATATGCAACCTGATAACAATAATTGGGACAAGCGTCTACCCTTCGTCAATTTTCGCCTACAACACGGCCGTTCAGCGTGCAACCGGCTACTCGCCATTTTACCTACTTTACGAACGTTCGCCTACTTCCCTGCTAGACGTTTCTTTCTTCGATTGTCCTGTCAACCCATCTCCATAGTCTAGCGAAGAATTCGTTTCACGACTCGCCCTGTGTCGGCAGCGTGCTCGCGTAAACACAGCGGCAGGCAACAAGACCGGAAGGTCATTTACGACACCTTCCATCCCGTTGTGTGCTTCCGACTTGGTGACAAAATACTTCTATTGACTGCCCTTCGCACGCCTGGTTTGTGCGACAAGTTCCAGCCGCATTTCACCGGGCCCTATCATAGCCCTGGAGCAGACATCACCCGTCAATTATCGCGTGACTCCTGTTGTTACCGCAACAGACTGCCGTTGTCGCACCACCGAGGTCGTTCATGTCTCCCGCATGAAAACCGTCACGCGGCGTTCTTCGTCGCCTTGACCTGCGGCCATGATGGCCGCTTCCACGTGGGGGGGGGGGGGGGGGAGGGATTAGTGTTGTGGTTGTTGCCTCAAAACATGGCTCGTTCCCACGAGGGGGATTGACCACACTGGATGAAATAAAACATACACCCAATAACGAAAAAAAGGGGTAAAGGTGAACAATCAAAATTAAGATTTTGGCAACTCCTTGACACAGATTTTGAGAGGTCCTATACATAAACTAACTAAATAAAAAATGAGTGTGGGCGTTTACTACGCACGTCTTCTTCATCTGTATATAAAATTCATCATCATCCTACGTTGCTCGATCCTAATCTTCAGTTCTGTGTGATCATTATCATCGGGTGTCTGTCTTTGCTGGTTCGTTGCCGAGTTCTCGAGCCGAATAAACGTCGTGTCAACAGAGACGTCATAATATACAGTTGCAAAAGATTGTTCTTGGAAACTGTCACTATATTTGAAGAAATGCACGTTAAACAACACAACAAACTTATTTTTGATGCTTCGAGGGGCTACCGGACCTTTGTCAAGTATTAGTTTTACGTGCGTAACGTCAGCTGTTTTATAGATTTCGGACTAAGTTCAGGTGCAAAGTTGGTAAATGACTAGTTTGCAACAAAGGATGATGTTGTACGCTTTAATAGAGCTGCAAAATTGAAATACCTTGTGACAATAAGAGTACGGGCGTAGGGCGAGTGCTTGGGCGTGTCCGGCACATAGTAAAGCAATCGCCGACCAACAGGTATCGTAGCCAGACGCACTTCCGAAGCCTTAATCTCCTAGGAATGTACGAAGAGAGGGCTGCAGTGCATATCTCTCGCATTGCACAACTGGTTCAAGTAGTTACAATAATAGAAATAAAACTGACCAATCACCGCTTCTACAAAGAAGAACCAGTTGCAAAAACAGAAAGAAATTGCAAAACGTTGCCGGGATTGAACGCGGTTAAACCAAGTTTGTCGAGCGATAGCACGGTTTTTCTTGCTTTGGAAAAGGGCACAAACACTGCTCGGCGTCGTAAGCAACTACCGCATCTACAATTGCACCACAAGAGAACACACGATAAGACCTTGTACTCGTGTTCTGTAAGTTTTGCGTCGGATTGATTTAGAAACAAGGTTGTCCTGTGTAGGTTAGCCTGGGGGCTAAAAAGCGAATCATTCAGAACAAACGTTGAGGGACGCAATTAACCTGAGATAGCTTTATTATCGTTTCCCTGCTCAGATCCATATTTGTAGCATGCAATACATTGTACAGAAAAAGTCTCCGTTCAAAACCGTTACAGTAACCCCAGAGCGCACATAAAAGCCATCCCATCGCTCCCGCTCTCAAAACATTTATGCACACATGTGCACATTTTTGAGGCATTTAAGGTCCGCATTTTACAGCCTGCATTTCATACCCATTACGACAAAGAAGCTTGTGAGTCATACATAATCCTTAAATTCAACACGCATTCGGGTGGCATCAAAAACAACAGGCCTCACATTTAGCTCTGAATATTCTAGCCATAATCTCCCAACGCATGGTACATGCCACAATCACCCACCCACATCATCACCTAATAATTGGGAATGTTTTTATACATTAGTTGATTACTAATGATAAAGACTTCAAAATGTTTGCAGTACTATTGGCAAAGTAGTGGGCCTGGAGGCATTAGTTTCTGGATCGCCCTTGTACATGTATCACGAGGGAAGTTATGTCTAGCAAATACAGGCTGAAAGTACGTATTTAAAGCGTTAGAAATATTGTTACGGGGATGTTGGGAGTATAAACTGGATGAATTTACAATATATAGACAAGTTGAGTTAGTGCGGTCAAGATAGCTGACCAGCAACAACACGCAACAGTTTGTGGTTGTGAATGCAAGCATGATATTTAAGGCAGTTTCGAGGCGCATGTTATTGTGGCTTTATATACGTATACTATTGCTCCTTCATGAATGCCGCGTATCCATGGGTTGTTGGCGGTTTTTCGGAGTTCTGTGTTTAGAGTTTCTCAGATGTTTATGTGCCGTGGTGGTCTTTCTTTTGCATCTTGATTTTTTCAGCATTTTACGCGGCTGTTCAGTCGTGCATGTACCTGTCGAAATTTAAGCTACGTTTGTTTAAAGGTTAAAGTATCGCACAATGTATCGCTTAAATTTTTTTTCCGCACGAAATATCTGACTGAAAATGTAGAAACGATTACGCCACATTTTTTCCCAACTATGGTGTGATAGTTAGCACGCAGGTGATGTTCACGCGCTGGCAAGCAAAAAATATAAATAAAAAACAAAATTGACATAAAAATTTGGAGGATGCTCAAGCTTCGCTTTTAATAGTGGAATGCGATAGCATTCAAATATCCCTGAATGCCTGTCAGGCTTCCCGGCAACTGCTCCTTTTTTTTCTCCACCTTAGCCTCTGCGCGCCGCTACCGTTTTACGCTGCCGAGAAGGCGAGCGCCATCTGGGTAGGGTTTTCGCAAGTAACCTACCCGAGCGCTCCGATGTTATTTTAGAAATGCTAGAAAAGGTGTTTGCCTATGAGTTTACTCGTAACAGAATTATGTTTTCTCGTACATTCAAATTACAATCTCACGCTTTCAAGTCTGTAGGTTGTACTTAAGTCGCACCTTACGATTTGTCTGACGGACTTTACCTTGAGAAATTCAATTTTCATCAATAACGCCTTGCGCGACGCGGAGAGCCAGCGTGGTCAGTGGTTCGGGATGAATTTCTCCATCACGGACGCCGACGCCGGATCGTCTGCGACATGGGGATCTTAACGCTATCGCTTTAAAAGTCACGCGTCGAATAAATTTTGAACTCCCAATGTGTATGAAGTAAAATTACAGTACCTTTGTACCTCCAGAAAGCGCAGGCAGGGAAGGAATTAACTGGAGTAGTGACATACTCTCACCCTGAGTTGTTTCTACTTACAGTGATAGAAGGGCGTGATCGCCCTTTCGATGCGCTGTTCATGGCGACGCCTTGGTGCTGCCTTCTTGGATGGCAAATCTGGCTGTAAAGAACGCAGCCACGGAAACAGCAATGCTTTGAAGACCACTGTGCTAAATATGTAGCAGCGTCGTCATTGGTACGGTCGTTAGTGCCAGTGGCAATCAATTTAGTACCACGCAGAGTTCCATGATCAGGTGTTTCCAGAAGCATTTCATTAAGACTCTAACGATTCCGACTACGCGTTAGTATTCTCTAGCATGGCTGCATGTATATGACAAAGAAAAAGAGGTCAAAGGACAATCACTCAATGTCAGCAAGACCGTTACACGGCGAGATGGAACGCCGCAAATAACCTTTTGTTGAAGCAGCCGCATTTCCGCCTCGCCTGCCTATCGATCTCTTTCTCACGTACAGTTTCTTGCAAAAGAGAGCGTTGTTTCGCCACTGACAGTAGTCACCTCTTTGTTTCAAGTATCGTGCATGTGAAATATGGCTCCTACGTGGTTCCTTGTTATCTGTTTTTTCCCACCGTCCTTCGGAGATATTCGGGAGTGTGAGCCTGATCCAAGAGATGGTAATATGTTTCTTCACTCTGGGCTTTGTAGCACATTCGCATCTTATTTGTGAGCAGAAAGGAAAAACAATATCTGTAGCCTACCTCTGATAAAGCAATTTTTCTTGGTCACTTTTCCAGCCATAATATACGCCCACCAATTAGCTGGCGCTGTCAAGCACTTCATGACAAACTGCATGGGCATTCTTGATTGTTTTAAGAATCGGCCGTCCATCAATGCTATAATCGAGGTAAGATGGTAAGCACTTGCTACTGGGCTAACTGCTTCTAGAAATATACTTAAAAAATATTATTCTTGGTGTTGTCCTGATCCGCACAACGCAGAATTGTAGCCGCTGACTAAAAATTTCGACTATCAAAAAGAAGGTTTCATTCACGATCCTGGTATTTGCTGTCGTCGCATAGGCATTTTTCAGCACCCATTTTCCAATTGAAAAATTGAATTTTTTGAACGTTAAATGACGTATTCCTTCAAGAAAATATACAGATCCCACGCACTGTAGGAATCAATGTAGGCTAAGCTTTCTGTGCTGTTTGGTTTGATTGATGATATCTTGAGATGATGTTGACGGCATACGACAGTCTTGAGGTGATGGCAAGTCTTACCTTGCGCGTACCTAGTAACATGCGAACATTGAAATTCCTAAAATTTCTGCACGGGTGGAGGAGGAGTAAAGGCATTTTTTAAAGTTTGCCCAGAGCATAAAGTTACACACTTTATTAATGAACGTGCACGTTTTGGACGCCACACACGAACAGCGGCAAACTTACATCTCATTGTAACAAGTACCACATTATTTCTACATTGTTGATCTTGTCAGCGATTCTCATCTCCCCGATGCCACCTGCTTAACGAAAATTTCTGTATAAGGTAGCTTGAAGCATGTACTTTCTGGATTATATGGCGCCTTGCGCTGCAACAAGAAGTCGACGCAAGTACCGTCAGAAAGTTTTAGCGGAAATTTTCACTAATACTGCGTCTCCCTATTTTTCACGACACTTAGAACATTTTCGCACACGAAATTTATTTATCGGAAACAATTACGCAGCATTTACAAAAAAAGTAAGCAGAGCCGAAAGTTGAAACCTTTACAAAACATTCAGAAGAGTTGGCAGGTATGCCTTGCGTACACAACTTACGTTTGTCTACGTTGTGCCTCCCTGCCTTTCCCTTATGACTTTTCTCTTGCTCTCTCTACGTTGTGCGCAGAACACAACAAAACGTGTTTACTCGAGGCATTGTTGTGAGCCATTACCTTACCGTAGCCTACGAAAAGGTTACCACTCTCATTGCCTCACACGGAACATCGCATCGTGACCGAAGTGTTCGTTTGCTTCCATTTTGCCGTCTTCATTCTGGGTGCTTTAACGCGACTTCGCGTCTGCACGCCCTGCGTCTGTCTGCACAAATGAACTTGCACTGTATTTTTTGCCAAATCTTGACTGAGAGTTTACCACTGTCGTTAAAAAGAAGAGTGTACAATCACTGCATTCTACCGGTGCTAACATGTGGGGTTGAAACTTGGAGGCTAGCAAAGAATCTCGAGAACAAGTTAAGGACCGCACAAAGAGCGATGGAACGAAAAATCTTAGGACTAACGTTAAGAGACAGGAAGAGAGCGGTGTGGATCAGAGAACAAACGGGGATAGCCGATATTCTAGTTGACATTAGGCGGAAGAAATGGAGCTGGGCAGGTCATGTAATGCGTAGGATGGATAACCGGTGGCACCATTAGGGTTACAGAATAGATACCAAGAGAAGCAAAGCGCAGTCGAGGATGGCAGAAAACTAGGTTTGGCGATGAAGTTGGGAAATTTGCAGGCGCAAGTTGGAATCAGCTAGCGCAAGACAGGGTTAATTGGAGAACACAGGGATGGGCCTTCGTCCTGCAGTGGACATAAATATAAGCTGATCATGATGACACAGAAAAAAAAACATTCGTAAAACATAAGGCTACTATCAGCAAGCCGTTCACATATAAATGTAAATGTTCGTTGTGCGAGGGCGATCATGCAACGGGGTCGAAAGAATGCCCCACAAGACTGCTACCCGCGCCACCCTCACCGCACAGGCCACACAAGGAACAGCCACACGAAGAAAACACCACGATGGAACAGCCGAGCAAGGGTCGCAGAAAGCGATCCCGATCTCGGACCTGCTCCAGGTCCAGACCCGAGGCGGCATCGCAGCAGCGAGGTGGCAACAGATCCAGGTCCAAGAGCAGAACCAGGCCCGGCTGTAGGTCCAAAACCCTGAGTCACGTGAGCTCCAAGGAACGACAGGTGAGCTGGGAAGAACGCTGCTTCCCCAAGTCACAGATCCAAAATGACAAAACCACGGAATACACACAGCCACCACGAGACGCAGACACAAGCACAAACAGCAGTGTATGGGCGCTTGCGACCCTAGTGCAGGAACTACGCGTAGAGATAGCCGGTTTGCATGCACAGCTAAAGGAGGCACGAACCTGAAAGAAACCACCAGCGCAAGGAAGTTTGCCCAAACACCGCCGCAACAGCGCGCGGCCAGAACCTCGGTAGTGGATGAAAAGGTTGAGGAAATGGCAACCGAGACGCTGCCCCAGCCGGATCCGAGAGCACAACTGCTCCAAGCGAGAGTAACGCCCTGCGAAAGAGGTATTCAGGAAAACAGGAAAGCCATCCAATAGCTAAATCTGCAAATGGAGAAGGGTTTCGACGAGGATGAGCTCCGACAGATGATAACGCAACTATACGAGGTTTTCGCCCCTCTGGTAAACGGTCAACGCCACAAGAAGCCGCGAGTCTATGCTCACAGAGAGGCAACCCTCCAGCAAATGCTACAAGATCACGATGGCTCGAATACCGAATGATCAAAGCAGAGCGATCACCGTCTGGCAGTGTATTTTCGTGGGTTCAGTCGCAAGCGTGCTGACGCTGCTGCAGTACATTCCCAAGCAAGACACCACCGGACATAACAGCCTTACAGAAAATAGGAAAATCACCAAGAATTACCGGATATCAGCACTCATGCGGCAGTAGAAGCGCGTAAGGCCCCATACGCAAGCAAGAACGTGATCAGAATAGACCACACCTACGCCGACATGGGAATCGATCACGTGTTCACGGAATTAGTATCGCAGCACAGGGAAAACACGAGTATTTTTAAACTTCATATGTACAGCGCGGAGCAGGAAGCCCTGAGACCCTTAGACAACTTGGTCTTAGACAACGCAGAGCAACTTGCACGACAGAACTGAGACCAGTTCTGTAACTCCCTCCAGGGAACGCTGTGCACTGTGAAGACGTGGGCCATACTCAGACATGTACCAAATCCGACCCAGAGCAAGAGAGAAAGCTAACACACGCTGAGCCGAGTACTACAGAACGTAGGTTGTACAGACAAACAGCTATTGCATGCCTAGAAAAGTAGATACATTGGCCAGCCGATACTCTCTGTACTGCCCGCCGGCTGACTACGCCGGAAATGGATAACAGCGAGCTCGACCGGGACATGACGTGCTCGGAGCTGACGCGAGAGATCTCAAGACTCCCTCGAAACACCACCGCGGTCAAGCATGGAATCACCAGCAACTTGCTATATAACCTGGATGATGCAGCCGTGCAGGCAATACTGGAACTCTTAAATGTACACAGGAGCAGAGGGACCCTACATCCGGAATTCAAGCATGCGGATATTAGGCTGATACCATAGCCGGGAAAAAAGCCCTGCCTGGAGATCCTAAGACCAATTTCGCTCACGTCTTCCCTCGGCAAACTGATGGAACGCGTGATCTTAAACGGGCTAGAGACGTATCTCCAAGAACGTCAACTGATGCGCAACACAATGTTTGATTTTCGGCACAACTTGTCAGCGTAAGACATTCCTCTGCAGCTCAAAGAGGAAGTACTGAATGCCACAACGCAGTGCTGCTCGAAAGAAATTCTTGCACTAGACCTAAGGGGGCCTTTTACAACGTGGGGCACGAAGCCATACTAGCCAATCTCAGTGACACAATTTGCGGCCGACGAACTTTCAACTACGTGATAGGCTTACTAGGAACTCACAAATTCGATCCCACAGCAACAATAGGGCTGGGAAATGTGAGGTCACCGCAAGTAGACACACCTAATAGAGAAACGCCACAAGGAGCAGTGCTGTCGCCGACACTTTTCAACGTGGCCACGATGAAGCTCCAAGCCTAACTCGAGAAACTGCCAGGGATCAGACATGCCTTGTACGCAGACGACATCACGATATTGACGGCCAGAGGGTCCATCGGAGCACAACAAGAGGCATTACAGGAGGCAGTAGACATCGTAGCAAGACACGCGGAGACATGCAAACTTCAATGCACACCAGAGAAGTCGCAGCTCTTCATAATCGAGAAGCGCTCACGAGTACCATCAACAGTCCAAGGACCAACCATCCACCTGCGAATAGGTCCCAGAGAAATTCCCAGGGTGAATAGACTTTGTATCCTCGGCTTACACTTACATAAAGACAGGGGTTCAGAGTACGCCATACATAAGCTACAATACACGACCACGCAGATCTTGTGCATGATGCAACGAATTACCAGCAGGAAAAGGGGACTCACGGAAAAGGACCTGATCCGACTAGCACAGGCTCTGAGTGTGAACAGTATTCCGTACTAGGTACGATATTTGAATTTCAGCAATGCGGAAGTCGAGGTTACTGAAACTCGACCGGCTGGATGTCCAAGCGGTTGCTTATACGCAAGCGCTCCGATTCCCACCCGGGACGGCTCCTTTTCGCCCCGAGCAAACTGGGGTGTACAACAACGCAGCGGAAATCATAGAGACTCACCTAGCTAGCCAGAATCAAAGGCTACAACGCTCAATAGCGGGACGCTGAGTCTTGAAACGTCTTGGATATTCCGTACGAGAGACCAGCGCACTGACAAAAATTCCATTACAAATACAGGAACCTACGCACTTCTCACCGATTCCCAGCGACATGTGTATCGGCCGTTGTTTCGGTCGATCAAACCAACAGCACCCGTGTCAAGACAACAGTTCACAGCTTTTATTGAGCGTCGGTATTTATAGGGCACTCGGTCCATAAGACGGGGAGTGCGCTATCGTACATGCGACAGCGGCATGGTGACGGCTTGCGCCCACTGCAGGTGCGCATGCATGCGATGCGATACATCTTCCCTTCTCACAGAAGTCTGGGTCGTTTCAGCACCTGTAGCTGACTTGCTCGAAGTTGTCATCATAGGCCAGACGTTCCGGTGGCCTGGATTGCCTTTGTGATCTCCTAGGTAGCGTTGGAGGCGGGCTTTGTTGTCTCGCTGTTCCCACGCACACCAATAGAGACACAGCTGGAGGAGTATTGGCACCGTCAGACGGCGTTGTATCTTGTTCGTCGTCTGATTCACTTGCCGACATGTCGGAACTGAAGCTTTCTTTCGTGGCTAGCAAGTGTTGGCGGTTTCGGCGTAGTGTCTTGTGGCCCTCTGTGCGGACATAGAAGGAGCGTCGTCCAGCTGGCGCCATTACCTTGGCTTTCTCTGACCACGACGTTCCCTTCACTCGCACGACGTCATTATGTTGAAGGGGGGGGGGGGCAAGGTATGATGCCTCAGACTTGCGTGCTTGTGCTTCGTTGTGTGTACTACTGGCTGCGGTGTGAAGTCAGGTAGAGGGGTGCGCAAACGCCTTCCTTGAAGCAGTTCGCCAGGGGATCGCCCATCTTCCAAGGGGCTGGCTCTGTAGCTAAGCAAACCAAGCCAGAAGTCTTCGTTTGCTTCGGTGGACTTTTTCAATATTCTTTTCACCACTTGCACGCCTTTTTCTGCTAGTCCGTTTGAGCGCGGGACTTGAAGTAACGTGCTAAAAGTCGTACAGCTTAGCGCAGCGGGCAAACTCCTGGCTTGAAAATTAGGGACCATTGTCAGTGCACACTTCTGTTGGGATGCCGTATCGTAAGAACATCGCTCCGAGCCTCTCCGTCACGGAGTTGGTGGACAGGTCACGCAGCTGGTCGACTTCTGGAAAGTTAGACGTGGAATCGTAAGCACACAGGTAGTACTTGCCGCCGTATTGAAAGATGTCAACTCCAACACGCAACCAAGCCTGTGAAGTGATTGATCGAAGCATTAACGGCTCAGCTGGTTGGTTGTATGCATGCCTTCTGCAAATAGCACACTTTTGTATTAGCGCTTCAATATCCGAGTTGATGTTTGGCCAGAAGACCAACTGTCGTGCTCGTCCTTTGCATTTTCCTATACCTAGGTGCCCTGCGTGGATTCTATGCAAAATTTCTGCCCGCATTCGTGTGGGAATTACAACCTTTGTCCCCTTGAGAAGTATTCCGTTCACGACTGAAAGCTCGGAGGACGCAGACGCGAGGGGTCCTGTCCGTCCTTTTGCAACACTATCGTCAGGTACGGGTCGCATGCGGACTCACGTGCGAGGCGTAGGGCAGTTCTTTCGCTGACGAGTGACGACACCACGCTGACGGCGTGAATTTCAATATCGGTGGTGTCCGTGGCAGTGCCGTCTCCAGGAGCGGGTGCCCTTGACAGCATGTCCGCCAGCGCCATCTGTTTGCCGGGAATGAACACGATTGTGTAATCGTACTTCAAAAGCCTGAGAAAGAAACGCTGCACTCTTGGTGGCATATCAGATATCGCCTTTTTTTGCAATGTCAATGAGAGGCCGGTGATTGCTTTCAAGTGTCACCGGGCGGCCGTACACAAAGTGATGGAACCGTTCACAGCCAAAAACAAGCGCCAGAGCTTCTTTTTCAATTTGAGAATAGCGCTGTTCCGTCTCCGTTAAAGATTTCGACGCATAGGCTACCGGTCTCCATCCGTTATCACGTCTTTGCAACAAAGCTGAACCAACGCCGTATTGCGAGGCATCTGACGTCACCTTTACGTCCAGGTTCGGGTCAAAAATCGCTAGCAGTGGTGCTGCGCTCAGAGTTTTGCAAATATCCCGCCACTCTGTTTCATGGTTTTGCGTCCATTCAAACTGTATGTCATGCCTGAGAAGTGACCTTAACAGCACAGTCCGCTGCGCCAAGCCTGGCAAATATTTGCTGAAGTAGTTGTCCCAAGCATCCTTTGTATTGCCTGCTTGTTTTCAGGTTTTGGCATCGCGTGGATGCTGGCTATTAATTCTGGATTAGGTTTGATACCGTCGCTGGAAATCGTGTCACCCAAAATGCAATCTCTTGTGCACCAAACGTGCACATTTCAGCGTTAAAGGTAAGTCCCGCGAACTCAGCTGCTTTGAGAGCACTTCGTAGGCGCTGGTCGTGCTGCTCTCTGTTTGCACCCCAAACCAACACGTCGTCCACATGCACGCGCACACCAGGAAGGCCCTCAAATATCTCAGTTAAGGCTTTCTGGAACACTTCGCTGGCTGAGGAAATGCCGAAGGGAAGCCGCAAAAAACAATACCGGCCAAAGGGCGTTGAAAACGTGCATATTTTCGATGAATCCTCATCCAGCGGAATTTGATGGAACCCGGCATTGGCGTCTAAACGTGAAAAGAATTTCGCAGCTGTTAGTTCCGCCTCTATGTCCTCGCGACGAGGCATCTGATAGTGTTCACGTTTCAAGCTGTGGTTAATTTTCCTGGGGTCAAGGCATATCCTTAGCTTGCCGTCTTTTTTTTTTGCGCACGATGACTAATGGGCTTACCCAGTCAGTTGGGCTGTTCATCTTCCGCACGATCCCCACTCGTTCCATTCGGTCCAATTCTGCACGCAGCGGCTGCTGAAGAGACAGGGGCACTCTGCGCGCTGGCTGGACGATCAGCGTAGCATCTTCGCGAAGCACAATTTTGTATTCCCGATGAAGGTGTCCAGTTCCGTGGAATAGGTGGGAGAACTGCCGGGCTGTTTCTTCGGAGGTGTTTGTGGCTACTGTATCAAACCAAAGCGCTCGCTGGCCTCCAACCCCAGAATGGCCTGGTGGTCTTTTTTCACCACGAAGAACTGTGCTCTTTCCTGCCGGTTACCAATGACGAGAGGTGCCGAGAACGTTCCACAGTGCTTGATAATTCCGCCGTTGTACGAGCGCAGCGCCGCGCCGTTTGACTGAAGCGTCCCGACATTCAACTTGCGATAAACTGATAGAGGCACGAGGTTCGCTTGGGATCCGGTGTCAACCTTGAATGTAATGTTCCTCCCACCTGTTGTGGCTCTCACAAGCCAGTCGCGTCCGGTCGGAACACTGTTTACGGCTACAACCAAGACGTCGAAGTCATCGTCTCCTTATTGCACTTCGCCAATATTAGCTCCCCCTCTGCAACACGAGGCAAAATGATTTGGCCTGTTGCACAAACGACAAGTCTTGCCGTATGCCGGGCAGCGCCTTGGCGGATGCATTCGGTCGCAACGGGTACACCTTGCTGGCTAACGTGCCACCCTTCTGTTCGCAGTTACTGAGTCGACTTCAGGTGCTTCCTTTGTCCCAGACCATATCTCGTTTTGGCGAGCTGAGGTTTTGGCTGCTTTGCATAAGGCGATAGCACCTTCCAGGGTTAACTTCTTTTCTCTGAGCATTCTTTCCCGCAGCTTCGGGGAGTTCGTTCCGAAAACGATTTGTTCCCGGACCATGTCATGGGTAAGGGTACCGAAATTACAGACCCTGGCCTGTTTCTTGACTTCTCGTAGAAACTGTTCGAACAGTTCGGCCTCCAGCTGAACACGTGTTCGAAACACGTATCTTTCGTGAACTTCGTTCTCCTGCTCTCCGAAATACTCCTGGAATTTGAAGACGACAAATTTGTAGTCATGTTTGCTTTCCGTCCCAAGGAACGAAAAATTGTTGTAGATTTCTGTCGCATCTTCGCGTGCTACGCTTAGAAGGAGTGCAGTTTTTGCTGCTTCCGACCTTGGTTTGTCAGGTGACGTTGCATCCAAGAAGAGTTCGAACCTTTGTTGGAACAGCTTTTTCCGGTGTCGCCCGATGTGTTCAGTGGTTCCGGAGGCTTGGCGTTTTCCATGACTGCTGAAGGGGGATCCAGGACGTCCGTCGGCGGGTGACCACCATTAGCGGAATTCGTGAGGAGCAGGCTTCACCACTTCTGACACCATGTATCGGCCGTTGTTTCGGTCGAATAAACCAACTGCACCCGTGTCAAGACAACAGTTCACAGCTTTTATTGAGCGTCGGTATTTATAGGGCACTCGGTCCGTAAGAGGGAGAGTGCGCTATCGTACATGCGACAGCGGCATGATGACGGCTTGCGCCCACTGCTGGTGCGCATGCGTGCGATGCGATACACATGCACCCGAACTTTCACACCGGACGGCGACATGCCCGAGTGCAAGCGCTCGCGAGGAGATATGAGAACCGTACCAGTGTCTTGTAGGTAGACGCAGCCAGCACCGCAAGACTTACCGCATTCGTCACCAGCGTAGTCGACAATCACGGGACCAAAATGAATACGTCGTCGGTGTCCAGAGCGAGCGCAGCGGCGGCAAAGGAACTAGCAATAGCGTTACCTGTCACGACGAGACCGCACAAGGAGTGCATCATAGTTCTCACGGACTATCAGATGTGATGCACAAATTTTTCCAGGGCCAAAATTTCCAGGGCCGTATTACCGCTATCGCCGACTCATAATGGGACCGCGCGAGAGGAAGCCGTAATATCGCGAGAACTCCAAACATATGACCCCATTTGAGTCTCTACCACGCCATACAACCTGCAATGTATTCCTATAAATTCCACACTGCGATCAATGCGCAACGCGTTACCACATGGTATGGGCTTGCGCAAGCACACCACATCTCACACCCATAACACACCCCACCACACGGCCACGGGAGGCAGTGCTGTGGAGCTCGGACTCGAAGGACCAGTTCAACCTGGTCAACCGAGCTAGAAGGGTAGTTAAGGCCGCTTGACTCCTGTATTGAGGGGACCACCCACTGCACAGCGGAAGAGCTACCTGCGCCCGTGTGCTGATTTCTATAAAGTGCGCTCTCTCTCTCTTCACTAATAAACTCAAGAATTTTGCGCTGAGCATTCTCCCTCTCACGCTTACATTCTGTAAGTCATTGTGTATTGCTTCTATCAGAAGAGCTTGATGCCGATTAAGGTACCCCGCGTGTTATCCTAACTCGACAATGCTGTCCTTTTCACTCCAGAGTACGTTCGCAAACCAGACACAAAAACGCATCTTGTTCAAAGTTCTATATTTCTATATTCAACAACGCCTTCCTATGTGGGCATTTCTAGCTCTTGAACACCATCACAAATGGATGAAAACTTGACCCAGACCTACAACAAAGCTCGCCCATTTTTACAATCCTCTAGCGATAATCAACCTTTTACACGTGATAACCCATCGAGGAAAATTCACAACTTTGTTGTCAGAAATTCTTTTCGCGTAAACTCTAAGCACAGGTAGGTCATGTAATACTGTCTGTTATCGTAAGAGTTTCATTTGCGCAGAGTTTCAGCCTTTACTTACTGCAAGAATCGCCTGATCGTGCTATCATATTTTTCAAGCTGACGATCATGCTGAGAAGACCATCGGCCGAGCTTTTGAAGGCCGCTGACAGCTGTATCACGGTTGTTGAGCAAAGAATGATTACTATCTTGTTCTGAAGGCAATGCAATGATTCTACCGGTTAATATACTCTTTGCCAGTTTCTTGAAATTTACGACGTGTTTGTCAGAGGAAAGTTCACTGAATTCAGTGATACCTATTGAATTTATTTACCAAAGTACTGGTGAATTACTACTCTGTTTTGATCAGCATAATCCCCTCGTAAGACGCCCATACGGAGATGAGTGCCACAGGATAAAACAGCGTTGTCACAAATCGCCTCTTAGAATATTCTAGTAAATATTAAGTGTATTTTAACAAGGCCCGGAACGTGTGTGTGGGCAGCGGATGACTTTACCTTTGACGACTAGCAAGGGTGGTCAAAGCCTAAAAGTAGCCTAATGCCTCACTCGACGGTATATTTAACAAACGCATCATTTTTCTCCTGGATCTTGACTTGAATGTGCAACTTGTGCTAAGTTAATCAATGTCGACCCGGCTACACCACAACACGTTTCAGGGACAACGATTGCTTTTATGCCACAGAAGCGGCGTAAACTATCTCACGAAGACTGTCAACGGTAATGCATTAAGCCTTGAAGCAATATAGGGACAGATTGTACTGCAACCGTGAAAACAAGTTATGTATAAGGGGTGTATTGCAGCTGGATTCCTTTTCCGCGCAAAACCAAAGAACACTGGGTGGCATCAAGCACCGCTGCCGCGAAGCCTGCAAGTGGTCTCCGAAATCCGTGGCGTGCCGCTGCGTGGGAACACTGAGATAAGCGTCATGCGGAGGCCGTCCTCCTTTCGCGCGTTTCTTTCGGGACACGCTCTGCTATCTAATCGCACTGCCGAGAAGTACGCGCGCACCCTACGAGACGAGAAGCATGGCCTCGGGGTCCAGTGAGTGCTGAGAATTGTACCCTCGCTGAGGAACCCAAGTAGGCGAAAGTTTCATTGAAGAGCGGCGAATACCTAGTGCATTCATGGTGCAGGTCGCCAAAACTCTGGCGTGAAAGGAGTTCATTGAAAGCGGCGCACACCCAGTGCATTTGTGGATCAACCAACTAATGCGTCGGGTTGCTGTCCTTGAGTAACCCTTGTGAGATGTGTTCCATTCCCTTTAGCATCCAAAAATTGCGAGGAATGTTTTTCGTCACTGTGAAGCAACACATTTCTAGTGGCGCCTACCTAGTTACCCAAGTTGGCATCAAAGTGGTTCATTGAAGACCAGTATACAGGCCGAGAGGCACATACCTCGTGCTACACGTCAGCGTCAGTTTTTCTTGGAACAGCGGTGCCTACCAGTACCGCACCTACACACTAGCACGCGCTTAGTGTCCCAAGTTGGTTCGATGTTGGGTTTCGAAACGTGTAACCTTAGCACAGTAGCGCTAACCATTCGAACACGGACTACCCAGTGACGCAGGTAGACAGGAAAATAGTCAGACACAAATGTAGATGCATACAAACATATACAGACAGACAGATAGCCCCTGGAAAGTGCCTGAAGTGCCCAAAAAGTGCTAACGGAATGACACAAATCTACTGTGTTGATTGTTAAACAGTACGTTTACCACCTTCTGCTTTTCTACTACTCAGGGGCGAGTGCTTCCACAGCTGTTTAGAGCTAGTTGTGTATCTCTAACCGTATCCAGGTTGATCTTAGGGCTAAGTCTCTTTGTATAGAAGACATCTGTCTACCTCCCTCCAGAATTCCGCCACTGTGTATGCTGTTGTCGTTGGTGAAGATCCGCGTACACATTGCTTGAAGGTACATGGCTGTTCCTCAGTGCGCAGGGGCATAGACGGGTCATTTTCGTAGGAGAAGAAGCGTTAGAGGAAAAGCACACCGGGGTGCTTTTGACGGTACTGTTTTCTATGTTGTCTTCTTGCATTGTATATATCACATATTTGACGCTCGTCTTCTGCGGAAATAATAGCACATGCGCTTGACTCGGCAATATTTTGTTCGATGACCGCTTGAAGTACCGTGGATGAACCGGCCGTTTTATTGCGAAAGCAACTATATGGACACTCAAAGCGCATTTTTGGCGTTGCCGTCGCCGTGAGGTTCTGTATAAAGTCCAACGGCGATAAAATCGTCGCCGCGCGCCGTACGCTGTGTGCGAGTAAAATCGTACGAGGGTGAGCCGGCAATCTCGGCTGAATGTAGCGCACGCGAAGGAGGAAGGCCGACAGGAAGCACGCGGTCTTCTTTCACGGGGGCTCTTAGTGTCAAGTCCTCTTTTTTTTAGAGAAAAAACTATATCGGCGTTGCTGCACCGTATTTTATGCTATTGAGTGCCTTGCGGCTACCTAGCGTGCGGCGTATGTGGCGCACCAAACAGTTGCCGTGAATGTACCGCTAAGTCCTCCGTGAGTAGATTGTGTCGTTGAGACAGTCTCGCGCATTGCTTTCTCCTCTCCCGTTCCACTCACATAAACCGTAACAGATCCTCAAGTTCAGCTTTCGACGAAGCTGCTGGTGAAACTTACGCAGATGCTGATGCTGAATGTCTGTTGGTTGCCCTAAAAGCGCGGTTACGATTTTTTTCTTTGAAATTGAGAATAACGTCTTATGAAAAGCCTCTTCAATTGTATTTCTGAGTATATATACCTTAATATGTTCGCGATCCGTCAGCTTAATATGCAAGAGTGTGAACTCAGAGGGCATTGAGACATGGGATGTTTAGCTGCATTGTGTCCTTTAGGCCGACTTCACATTCGGATGATTTGGTAGTGTCGTAAAATTTTGCAAAGCATTCTTTGTTGGATCCCTCAACATTTCCTTCGACAGCGTGGTGGCATACGAGTGTCACCATTTGCAAGCGCGCCCACGCGCGACGATTGCTGCTGCATTATGGGCAAGAGAGTTTTCGAGGTTACAAAATTTCATAGAAAGCGTCAGATCGCCATTGGGAAGAACGGTCTATTCGAGTTGTTCGCAGAAGTATAGGCCTTGGACGTAGACATATGTAGTCTACGCCAAGGCCTATACTTCTAAGAGCCATCTTAAATATAGATGGCTCTTATTTCTAGTGACCGCTACGGCTACGCCTTCTGCGCTGCAATATCATAATTCAATGCTGTGAATTTGCTCTAACAGATTTGGTGTGGCACTAAGCACCTCTTGAGCTGCTTGGCTGGAACATATACCTCAAATCGAACGGTAATCTGTGAGACCTCGTCATTGCTAGAGCAGAGACCATATTGTTTACCTGAGAGTCTCGCAATGTGGACTTTAGGAGAAATAACGAGTGACAGCCCTAAATATTGAGGCTTGACGGCTCAGGGTATAAACTCAGCCGGATGCCTAGGCGTGGCATGCTCGTACGCCTAAGGTCTTTGTGACGTGCCGTTGTGGCCGTCAGTTTCTATGGGTTCTGGGGAGGCGTAAGACGCATCCAGACACAGTGGAGACCAGGAAGGGACTGCCCGACCCTTCTTCTTTATTGCTCGAGCCCCTCTCGCAAGCGCGAGCTTGGCGACGATCTTTGTTCTTCCTCGGCGCCAAGGCGCAAGACACGTGCGCACCAAGCGTCGTCTGCTTTCGCTCGTGACATGGCCGGGTTTTGAGACAAGTGGTCCCGACTGTATACAACGCTACAAACACAACCTATAACATTCACAATGGCACGACAGGAATATGCTAAAACATAGACAAACTGAAACAGCAATCATACAACAGTAACTATTTACAAGGGCAAGCTTTGTCGTCCCATTTTTACACACGGAAATAATTGTAATTACTGGCGCTATACTGCACCACACACTTCACTGCATCCAAATGGCGTCAGACACATGTACGGCTTAGTCCGATGCACGAGGTTGTTCCATCTCGGCAATTGGGCTCAGGTAGGGCTTCAATTTCTCCATATGCACAATGTCCGTTCCCATGTTATCGGCATGTTCGATCTCGTAGTTCACGGGAGATAGTCTGTTGACTACCTTAATTGTGAGGGTCGCTGTACCATGTGGTGGATTTAGCACCGGATGTTGGAGCCTTAAGAAGCACTAGTTGTCCTCTTTCGAACACAATGTCCTTGTGATGCTTGTTGAAGCAGTCCTGCTTTTCTTGTGCCAGTCTGATGTACACTGCCGCAAGTTCTCTAGCTTTTTGCAGTCTTTCGCTCACTACCGCGCCATAACAAGAATCTTCTTTCAGTTCTTCAAGTTCTCGGCGGCTGTAAACAACGTCTAGTGGAAGCACTGTATCTCTACCATAAACTAAGAAGAATGGAGTTTCGCGAACTGTGTCCTGGTACCCGGTGTTGTAGCAAAATACAACATATGGGAGTACATCAGCCCACTTTTCTCCCCCGGCGGTAGTCATGGCGATCATCTGCTTGATAGTCTTGTTAGCCCTTTCGCACAAGTCCATTTGCTGCCGGATGATATGCGGTAGTGGCAGCATGTGTGCTGCCACAATGTTTGAGGTAAGCTTCAGTAGATCATGCCATCATTTGAGTACCGCGGTCTGTTATAATCGTGGCTGGGCATCCGTGCTTCAAGACAATTCTGCGCTCCATGAACTTTTGAACTGTCGTGGCTTCTATATTACTCAGGGGTTTTGCCTCAACAAACTTTGTGAGGTAGTCAATGGCTACGACGATATATTTATATCCTCTAGAGTTCTTGAATGGTCCTACGATGTCCATCCCAACTGTATGAAAAGGGCTGTGCACTTCTATTGGTTGTAGTAATCCATAAGGCAGCGATGTCGAAATCTTCATCCTCTGACAAAGGTCGCAGTGACTCACATACCGTTTGACATCCGTATGGAGCTTTGGCCAGTAGTACTCGGACCTCAGCGCTTCGAATGTTTTTCTGATGCCTATGTGGTCACCGTACCTTCCTTCGTGCATTTCTCGAAGCGCCTCAGCCTGATGTTGAGAAGCAAGGCAGAGGAGAAATCCACTGCTGACCGGACCGTGATCTCTCCTGTACAACACATCATTGTGCATCAAAAATTCATTTTGGGCCCGTTTCTGTTGCTTCTCTGTGCCCAATGCACCCTTAAGCAGATCCAGGACTTTAGCGCAGAATGCGTCCTGACGCTGTTCGTCACCCATGTTGCCACAGTATCGCAGCGTTGCATAAGATACCGCAAGAATTTGGCCTTTCTCTGGAACAATGGGAGGTGTCCTTGAGAGACAATCTGGAGCGCTGTGCAGAATTTCTGATTTGTAGGTGACGTCAAAGTCCCACTCCAACAAAATCAGCGACCAACGGAGGAGACGTTGGTTACTTGCCTTGTAGCGCAAAATCCAGCAAAGGGCGTGGTGGTCACTGACAACTTGAAATTTGCGGCCAATCAAGCATGGTCGCAACTGTTCTAATGCCCATTTCCCAGCAAGGACTTACAGTTCCGTCGAAGAATAATTGACCTCTGCGCCTTTAAGTTCCCTGCTCAGGTATAACACTGGGCGATATCATCGATCTTCATCTTATTGCAGCAACAGTCCTCCTAAGCCGAGACGAGATGCGTCTGTGTGTACTTGCACCCTAAATTCCGTTCTCTGCGAGAACACCTTGAGGACAGGCGGCTGACATAAACCACACTTTAATGTCTCAAAGGCTACTTGCTGATCCTCTTCCCAGAAAAGAGCAGAATTCTTCTTTAGGAGGTATCGAAGAGGTGCAGCGGTAACGCTGTAGTTAGGTATAAACTTCCTGAAGTATGACGTAAGCCCCATGAATGACTGGAGTGCCTGTATGGTTCGAGGAGTCCGTAACATCTCAACAGCTGCCAGTTTCGATGGGTCAGCACTTACACCATCGTTTGTGACAACATGCCCAAGGTAAGCAAGGACGGAACTGGAAGTCGTTGCTGGGAAATAGTAGTGCAGAAGAAGAAACCCTTTTGTGGTTTGAACTTCAAAGCTGCTTTCTGGAACCTTGAAAAGATGTCCCTCAGGTGCGAAACATGGTCTTCAAATGTATGACTGAAGACTACGCAATCATCAATGTAGAGGAGAGCATTGTCATATTTAATTCCGTGAATGATTGTATCGACGGCTCGTTGACACTTGAAAGGAGAAGCTTTAAGGCCAAACAGCATCCGTAGGGATTTGTAGAGACCCCAAGGTGTAACGAAAGCCGTCTTCTGTATGTCACCTGGATGCACGGCTATCTGATAAAAACCAGACACCAAGTCCATGACAGAAAAGTACTTGCTTCCGGCGAGCGCCTGCAGGGCATCTTCAATCCTTGGAAAAGGGTAAACAATATATTCAGTCACTGCGTTGAGCCGTCGATAATCGACGCACATGCGTGTTCTCCCGTCTTTCTTCGCTACTAGGATCAGCAGTGAATCTCAAGGACTCCGGGAAGGCCGGACTATGTTGGCATCGATGAGGTCCTTGATCAGATTCTTGACGAGGTCACCTTGCACAGGAGACAATCTGCGAGGTCGTTGGGAGATATGCCTTGCATCCCCAGTTGCAGTGAAATGTTGCTCAATTTTGCATGAGCCTTCACCCGTGCGTGATTGTGCGAAGCAAGCAGCATGCTGCGCCAACAACTCCTTCACGACCTGCAGCTCACTTCAGGATAACGTTGTACCAACGCTAAAGTTTACGTCACCAATTTGGATTGAGCGATGCTGCGGGTCAACAACTGTATAGGCTGGTGGTCACCTAAGTCCTCAGGAGAAGGCAGGCATGAAATTTGGAGGATCTGTTGATAGTCTTCCACAAATAGTTTAATGTCCTCTATTCCCCCTGCTTCTTCTACGACTCCAACTGACATCTGAGATGGAAGCACGATTGCTTGGGGTGAACAGTTCGTAAGCAAAACCTTGACTATTTTTTCGGATGCATCTGCAACCATGGGCTCCACATGACCAAATAGCAGTCGTGCAAAGCTTTGACCCTGTGATGACCATCACACAATCTTTATCGCTAGACATGCGATGCCAGTCCACTGAAAGTTCTGCGACAAAGCAGCTAGTGTTTGCTCCCTAATGAGGTGGACCTTTTGTAACACCTGAGGAACAGACACGGCAAAGCTTTGCGAACCCCAGTCGATGATCGCTCTTGAGGCCCGTAGGAAGTCGTCGCCTAGAAGCACTCCGTCATTAGGTAACCGCTTAACCACTACAAATTCATGCTGCAATGTTTGGCCATCGACTGTTACAACAGTTTTGACTTGAATCAAGTTTTCTAAGTGATGGCCGCTTGCTCTTACCAAACGCAGGGACGAAGGCCCAATGATTAGCTTGAGTCTCTCAACCAGTGGTGCTGTAATCAAACTTTTCATGGCACCTGAGTCCAAGATGCCTTTAAACGTTTGTCTGTTGATGATGACAGGAGAGGAAAATATACCCGCTTCTGTAGAACAAGACACCTGCTCAATCACTGATGACTGCTCGCGGGCATTGGCGTCACCAGTTGATCGTTTCCCGGCTCTTTTGGGCTGGTGGACTCAAATTCCTCCTGCCACTTCAAATATTCTGCAGTTAACTGGCAGACAACACTGTGTGACAAGATGTCTGCTTCTAGGTAGCGGATGTTCTGAGGAATCGCTTGATTCTATGCTCTCCTTGCGCTCACGATGCCGCATAGACTTCCGAGACGAATGCTTTACCAAAACGGCACGTTCCGTGGTCTGCGGTGTGTGAGGTTCAACCGCAACCAGAACTTTAACGTTTTCCTCGGTATTGCTGATCTGGTCAAAGCGCAGATCTGGTCCAGCGCATGTCATTTATTTTATCAAAATTCTTGTCAAAGAAGTGTTTCTTGGCCTTGTCTGAAAGCGTAGCCATGATGACCTGACACTTCTTTTGAAATAATGGATAATTACATTCTTCCATGAGGTACAACTTGCGGTAAGCAAAGTCTGTACACGACTCTCCAGCTCGTTGTGTAGCTCCGAACATTCGCTGCTTAGAGATTACATCACAATCTATGTTGTAACGGCGACGGAACGCTGCCTTCACATCAGCCCAAGTAGCGATATTGGCCATCTTTGCGTAGTGGCGCATCCATGTGAAATCCTTAGCTGGGATCCTGGAGGTAATGAAGGGTATCGCGACCTCTTCATGAACAATGAAGGTTCTGAACCAAACATCAACTTGATGAAACCAAGCGGTGATATCTTTCCCAAGATGCGGTAAGGAGCTAGCCGCGAAACTTGAGAAAGTCGGTCGCGAGCATCTTCACCCGAGCTGTTAGAGATGCATAAGGTAGCTTCGTCTTTAGCTTTTCGGTGTTGGTTTCCCGAGCAGCGTTGAAGATTTATCGACGCAGCGCTCGTCTCTGTACTCTGGCAGGATTCGGCGTCTGCGCCCTCACGCGTTTTCGACTGCAAGCGCTCGATGCGTTCCACAATCGGAGCGAGTAAGTAAAAGAAGTCGTGACTTGCCTGCAACTGCGGGTCGACAGGTGGCTTTGGTGCGTCGACTTCTTTGGCGGTGTCGCGTCCATCAGAAAACATTATTTTCAGTCCTTCCAATTCACGCCGGAGCTGATCCACTTCGGTCCTTAGGGCACCTGCTTCGGACACAGCTGTCCTGTATGCTTCCACCCGAGCGGCGGCATCCAACTGTTCGAACACATCGATAGAACACTGGGCTATAGAGGCTGGAAGGGTTCTCCTAGTGTCGTGAAGGCCCGAGCCGAGGTGAAATACTTTGCTATGCTCCGACAGATGGCGCCGGCGCTCGCTGGCGGGTTGCGCTTGCGAGCTCCGGCGCGTTCTGCAGCGGGCGCTCGCAAGTGACCGGTGCTTTCAGCAGGTTGCTACTCTTCGCAAGGGAACGCTCGTTCAGAAAACTGGCATGCAATAATCTGAGGTCTCGACAACCTTCCAAAATTAGCGAGCACGCTTACTGCGACGAATGATGAAATCTTTGGTTTGGGCGAGTGGGCCCAACCTCGTTCATACGGCAGCGCAACTGAGATTAAGAGCAGAGGAAATTGAATGCAATCTGTTCGTCTCGTGCACATACTTTATTGCAGCTTTACAAAATTGCACACTATGGTCTACAAAAACACTGAATGATGAGCGCTTTCAAAACGTATATGTTGGAAGTTTTTTCTTTATTGCACCACAAAGGAATGTATGTACAAAAGCACTTTCGCTAGACCGTGTCGTTCTACTGGCATCGCCTCATTTTCAAGAGCTTCTGCTTTTCTTTTTGTGCGTTTCGTTCTATGTTTTTTGCTTTTGTAAAGAAGTGCAGCCGTGTTAGTGCATAGAACTTAATTATGTTTGTGGTCAAACTCCGACCATGCTCACTGCACCCCACAGCTTTAAGCTTTGCTCCCTGAAGAAAATTTAAAAAGCAGACCATGCTTTCAGCATGAAGTTGATTCCTGCTGAAATACACAGTAAATGTGTCCTCAACTTTCGAAACAAGCTCCTCAATAGCTTTGGAAGGGTAAATCAAGCCCCCATGATCAAACTGTCTTGTTAATATGGAATTTCCATCACGTTCTGCTTGTAGAGGCAAAATACAAAAGCAAGAGGCACACTCTGGGCAAGGAAATCTCTTTAAAGACTTTCTGACAACATAGCCAGCTATGTAATATACTAACCTACTGTCACTGTGCTTTTCGACACAGTTGTCATGATCCAACTGCTTGCCTTGTGTTTCTAACACAGATTCTGCATACTCCAAATTACCATCATCCAAGAGCTCGTCAATAATTTCTGTTAGGCGGTCAGCTTTTCCTTTGCCAACATCAGCTGGCTTTAAGAGTGATGCTACGAAGTCTCCTGGGGAGTTTCCATTTTTAGGAGGCCTTGCCAGACTGTAGAATGACAGGCTGTTTATTATAATTAAAAACTGCTCAGTGGAAGGATGGTCGTTGCAACCAAATGATTGCCTTACGACACCGAACATATTTTCCATCTTGTCCTGACTAAGATTCCTGATTCCTGTCCTGAAAAAAACTGATCATCGGCGAGACGATCAGTTTTTTTATCGATGACCGAGGTTTGTGCTCGTCCGCTCTTATTGTAAAGTGAGTTACTTTCTTTGCTGGGCACAGGATCGCCCAATAAAGAATCAGTTTCGTCATTCACAGTTTTAACACTGTTTTCGTCACCGTCACTACTACGTGAAATCTGGTGGAAGTGCTTTTATGTCTTTGTACCGTCTCCCCCCGTCCAGCCGTGAGCCAAGCCCAAACCGTGCTGAAGACGTCGACGCCTACCCCGACCAGCGAGCTAGCCGCAGGCTGCTAAACCTGCCACCGGAGTACGAACCCCTATCCGACAAGACGAAGACGATAAAAGTCGTGACCTCGGCAGCAGCTACCATCACGGCGCCTCTGCCAACATCTGCGATCCTGATGCAACAACCCAGAGAGCCACTGACTTTCCGTGGTTCGCCTTGTGAACACCCCGAAAGCTGGCTGGAGGCATACGACCGGGACACTACGTTCAACAAGTGGGACTGCGACAAAAATCTGCGTCATGTCTATTTCTCCCTTGAAGACAGCGCCCGAACCTGTTTCGAGAATAGAGAGCGTACTCTAACAACCTGGGACCACTTTCAAGCTGCATTTCTGGAGACCTTCACGAGCGTCGTCCGTAAAGAAAGAGCTGAAGCCTTGTTGCAGAGCCGTGTACAGCTCCCGAATGAGAGCATTGGTATGTACACCGAAGAAATGACTCGATTGTTCCGGCGCGCCGACCCCGCTATGCCCGAAGACAAGAAACTACGCTTGCTCATGCGGGGAGTTAAGCAGGAGCTAATCACCGGACTGATACGGAATGCAAATATTGGATAGGTAGGCAAATAGGTAGGCAATATAATGGTAGGCAAATATTGGATCGCCTGGGTATAGGGTATCATGCCCAACACGGTGTCAAAGTAGATATGCCCAGACACATCAGAGGCATGATAACCGTCCCTCTAATGCCCAACAATATGCATCCCACCCACCATCAGGGTAGGCGGGAAAGCAGAGCACGCGATATACAAAAGAAATTCGGTAACAGCAAGGACACCATATTTGTAGACGCAGCTAGGTACAGACACAAGCGTGCCTACACAGTAGTGCTGATAAATTACGAGGGAAAATGCACGACGAGCACTAGTCAACACGCCACATGTAGAAACCGCAGAGGAAATAGCTATCGCGCTAGCCATAGCACAAACACAAGAAGATATAATCATCAGTGATTCCCAGACGGCAGTACGAAACTTCGCCAATGGTCGCATCTCCCCAGAGGCACTATGACTCCTATAATTAGGTAACAACCACGACAGAAGTGTCCATATCATCTGGACACCCGCTCACACACTACCAGACGGTAGCAATGAGGTGGCGCACCGCATGGCTCGAGAGCTTACGGACCGAGCCTCGGTTAGTCCCGCTTCAGCGACTACCGACGAGTGGGAGTGGGAAGATCGAACGACCAAATTTCATGAAATTACACAACACCATAGATTGCAGAGGCGCACATTCCCGCCGCCTCATCCAAAATTAGACAAAAAACAGTCTGTCGAATGGCGGCAGTTACAAACCAGATCCTATCCGAGTCCAGCTATCATGCACATAATACACCCAGATTAATACACGACTGACAAGTGCAGACATTGCGACTCTAGAGCCACCCTAGAGCATATCCTATGGGAATGTGCGGGTATAACACACGATAACAGTGATGCAGCCTCAAACAGCGACAGCCTCCGCGCGCGCTGGGAGTCTGCGTTGCTCAGCTCGGACCTGCAGTACCAACTCTGGGCCGTCCAGCGAGCCGAGGAAGCCGCCAAGGGCCAACAACCCTTGGCCGAAGCCTAGGTGGGTCTAGGCCCACCCCACCAAATCGCAGGGCAATCAATAAAGTTATTTGAATGAATGAATCGGCGAGACGCGTCGGCTTTTATTAATGAGTCGTCAAATGTTCCAGAGTAATCCCTGGTGCCCGCATGTCTTACAGAAAGTACTACACAATTCGCGTCGCTCATACAATCACAATACATAAGCGTCGTTGAGAATATACAACTGATAAAAATATCGATAACGTTCGAGAATTTTCCGATACATGTACGCGCGTCCTGCGTCAAGCGATAACGTTTAACACTTCTTAGCCTGTGAAAAGCGTTCACCGGTGAAAGATAAACAAGTACACCTGCCAATATTATGAACTATGGCGCACAGCAACGCCTCAAGCAAACACGTCTCCCTGTGTGTTGCGTGTACTACGCTGACGAACATGAGTGGTGCTCGCTACTTAATGTTTACAACAACACGACGCTCTCGTATTGGACTAAACGCTGAAGAAATTACACATTCGCCGTCAGCATCACGGCTAATTATTGACAATCGAAGCAAACTGGATAGAAAGCTTCGCTTACATCAATTCCCACAGTGCGTCTGATCCGCATATTTCTGTTCTTTGCCAGTCCTGGCTAGCTGTGTTTACTTAATGTCAAATGTCTGTGCTACTATGCTTAATAATTGCAAAATAAAACAAGAGATGTTTAGCCCATACGATGCGGATTGTGTCTGAGAAGGCTTCCATCATGCATACCACGACATTTGATGTAAATTATTAAAAATTTACAGTGGCGTTCTCGTTGGAGGACTAGTTTGAACGTACTATAGTACTAGTACCCACTTGTTTGAAAGGCATTCCAGATGTCACTGTGGCGCACCTACTTGGTCTGCAGTGAAAAAAATGAGCAGGTATACAACAATATGATATTAGTTTGATATAAAATGCAGTAACACTCAAAATGAAAACTAATTACCTGTGAAGAAAACAAAACGCTAAAAAACCGAAAGCCGAAAAGCGGTGAGATATCCAAGGTACCGTTGTCCCGTGGTGGAGAAATTCTGGAAGGGAGAGGAAAAATGCCTGTAATGGAAATAGGAGGAAGTGCAGTACACCAAGCTGGGCTACACGCTGTGACTTCAAAACATTTCATTTGTGGACGCTCAATAGATATAACTGTTCATAAAACATTCTTGCAGTGTAATGCTCTCAGGGCGTATCTTGACAACCGCCACTCTATAATCAAAATTTAACCAATATACCTTGCTGGGAAATCTTCAAAACCATGTAAAAGTAGCCCAATTCTGTATTTTGAAGTAGGTTTCGGAGTTGACCAATATCCTGATGATTCACTAGAGGACTTTCAGTCTATTTAAGCCATTGTTGTTGCCTCGTTAAAAATGCTACGTTTATGATTGTTTCATTTCTTCCGCAGTTTTTTGCCACCGGCTGTGAATATACAATGGTATGTGTCAAGGCTCTCGGTACACAAAATCTAACTGTAAGTGTATTCCCTGTGGTTGATAAGTTTTAGTTTCCTCATGTCTTTTCATTTGAACGCAGTGGTATTTTGGGGGTTAGAAGTGCGCCTTGCTCATTCTTGAAGGAAAAGTAAAAAGCAAAGACTGACGCCACTCCTTGAAGACATTACAAAAAAGCTAGGTTCACTTGATATGCCTGGTTACCGGATTATCGGATTTACACTGTCTGTTTGAGGTGCTCACGTGAATACCCTGTAAAGGTATTGCTAAGACACATTGTCTGCACTTCTGTAGCGACCGGCTGTTGTCACATCAGATTGCCGATTATCTGACAACATACCAGCTGAGGTTATATCATCTGCATGATTAACCAAGTTTCCTATTACTGTGTCTGGAATATCGGCCTAGTTTTCATTACATCCCTATGTGCCGCAAGGAAAAAATACCCTGAGGCGTAAATTCAGCCAGGCAGAGATCAATTATTTTTTCAATCATTTCAACTAAGTTAGACGCAAGTAATCTTAGCGGGATGTTATCCAAAACATATGGGAGATTGAAATTTTCAGAGAAAAGCTCAATTTTTTAGGTGTCCAAGAGTTTCCGATTCATTTATATGATTCACGACAATGTGTATGAGTTCTCTAGGGAAAGTGGAAAACAAGAATTTAGTTATTTCAATCCTAATACAGTCTGGGCTAGGAGCTGATTTATAAGCAGTTAAAAGTGTATCAGGTATTCTTGTCATTCTAACTTCCAGAAATTCAGAAGTTGAGCTTGTAATGTCAGAGGTCTGGGCATGGGGTAGTAAAATCTTGCTTAATATATATTCGCGATACTTTTTAGCGAATTTGACGACCCTTTCAGAGATTGTATAGCGAAATGCGACCACACAGACTACTGGAGATATCTCTGGCTGCGTCAAATTCTACACAGTACAGATCATCATTCTGTTTTCAGTAGAAAAAAATATCCATTTTGCAGTTTCTCTTTCTGTAGCACCACAGTTCCTTTGAACACATTAGTTTAGAACACAATTATATTTCTGCCCATATCATGGTCATTGATCATGTTGGAGATTTTTCAGCGCTGTATAATTAGCCCATCATTAACGTTAGCATGCATCATTACCTCACCAGGACTTTGAAAGAAGGCTGCCAGATCCAACTGTATATTCTGGGGGCTAAATAGTACTTCGTCAAAGTGACACAACAAAATCAGATCTTCCTTTGCTGATCTCATGTAGGAACTGACGACAGTGCTGAACTAATAGCTCATATACAGTGCCTCTAATTCACTAACCGCTGTTGTCACAAGACAGGACCATGATGCGATAGGCATAGCATCAATGGCAATCACTATATTATTTATGTATGTCCCTATGTCACATGTGATGCCAAATGAAATAATCATCAGAAAAAAGTGCAACGTCAGTGTAAACCTAATAAAAATTGCCTGCGTAATAAGTTAACCCACGTAAGACGTAACAACAGCTATACAGCAACAGTTTAGGCCAAAACGACGGAGTCTGAACACACGTGGTAAAATGCAATAGTACACTTTATAATAAGTCTTATAGAATACTAAAACTAAAAGCCCTACGCATCTACCAGGATGGTCTAAAATGAGTGTTGGAAGTTTGTCCCGCAATAGATTCGTAGTAATTAAAGGGCAACACACTTGAAACAAAACAACATTTGGAAATATTTTGTGTACTAAAAAAGGTAGATGTAGCCAAGGGATGCATTGCTGGAGGATTATCTGGGAGATTTAACAGGAGTATATTGTGCGGCGAAATCATTGAACCACTCTCACTGACTGTATGGTGAATCTAGTATTGCCGACTCCAGAGCAAGACTCAACGCGTCCTGTTCCCTGGTTTTAAATTTTTTTTTCAATTTTCACCCTACCTTTTCATCAGTCGATGATACGCCTTCTGCTGGTATTTCTAATCCCTTTACCACCAGTTTAATGGCCAGGTCACAGCATCTCCAGATAGCGGAAAGAGGCACGAGTATCAGGCACAAGCCCAGCCTGAATGTATATTTCATTAAGGGGGCTGCTGAACTGGGCTAGTTGGTTATACACAGTTTGCTGCGAACAGACGAAGAGACTACACAAGAACTAGATCGAGACTAAGTCAAGCGCTGACTTCCAAATGGCAATTCATTGGCGGGTAAACGAAATTTATCCATCTGTATTAAGGCTAGGGATGAAGACGCCTGCGTCAGTGGGCCATCTGTCGCCTCTATCCGACGGATTGCAATTCTTGCAAGACGTACACATACGCAGATGGCAGCTGTGATTGCACAAGGTTATTGAGTACTCTTCGAATTATTTTATTGAAGCAAGGTTTGAATACCCCTGTGCACACAAGTATACACTTTACGTACCTGCCAATAAATCAATACTTCGAAGAAGAGTTGCGATCTTTGTCAGTTTGTACATATTCTTGAGAATTTAAAACCGTCAAAAGACGAAGGACAGAGAATAGACGTGGCACACACAACGAGTGGAATAAAATCAGTTGTTAGTCCAGTCGTTGTGTGTGCCACGTCTCTTCTCTGTCCTTCGTCTTTTTACTGGTTTAATGCTACTTGTGCGCTGTACACGCACAACTTAATGCTGAATGTTACTGCTTCGAATGTTTTACAGAATGTTTTACAGTCGATATTTCGCGTATTTTTTTTCCTTCGTCTACTGACAGGTCGGCGCTGTGTTTACGTTCTTCGTTCGTAACGCGAGCGATGTCTTATAACGATGACGACGTCGTTGCCACTGATCATAACCATGTTGGTGTGGGTTCTTCTGTTGCGACGTCGCCGCGTTCCGAGGTCAAGGAGGATGAGGTACTGGATGTCGCCTCGGCGTCTTTGTCCGGCTTGTCGTACTAAATCAGATATGACGCACTGCCTCAAAAATCTATCCACCAGGACGCCTCGGTTTATACTGATCATTGTAAAAAGCAATCGCAAACCAAGACAATCTGAATAAGCGCGAACGAGAGCAAACCCAAACCAAACAAGCGCGAGCGAGAGCTGAAGCGACCAGACGACAGTACCAAACCATGATCCGGCTGAGACCAGATACGAGTACGCATCGAGCGGTAGGGCGCGTTCCCATGCCACCACATTCACGCGCGCACGTCAATGAAGCGGCCGCCCTCATTGGTGCCCGCCGTTCGCGACTCAGGTCTTTCATCTCCCGCTCCGCGTTCGCTCTTTCATCACTCGCTGTGCTCGTTCGCTCGGTTACGCGGCCGACACTCGTTGCAGGAACAGGGCACGTAAAGGCCCGACCACAAGCAATGAATTTCCGGCAAAAAAGCGGCAGCCAGCTGCTCGGCGGCGTCCGCCCAGAGGCCGGCGGCCAAAACGTAGCTGTTCGCCGCCGATCAAGCCGGCCTTGATATTGAGCCGGCGGCGAGACGCTCGCCGGAAGCGGCGAACGCCAAGCGGTCAGCACAGACCAATCAGGGCTCGACTGCTTCCAACTTCCGGTGCAAATCATGGCGGCGGTGGCCTGGTGGTATTGTACTGGCGGTGGCCGCCTGTTGTTTGTTGGGTTTCTGTGCAGCACTACGAAGGCAAGTCGCCGTGTCACCGCGCCGGCGCTCGCCGCTGAAACTTCGTCAGGAAAGTTCGGTCCATGTGGGTCGGTCTTAAAAGCTGCGCTCTAAGATATGGCGGTATGCGGCCCGTTTTTAAGTAGCCCAACTCTTCTGCGCCTCTAGCTGCTAAAACGTGCCGGACTCATACGCAAGAGCCGCGTATAAATAGGCCGTATTTTACTGGGCTACATCAGCAGAAGGCCACTTGCAATCTGACCACTTAACGGAGTCACATTTTGATCTACTTTAAAGTTATACGTGTTGTTTTAAGCAGGTATCGGTAAAATTGTGTGCACGATTTTACAACATATGTAGGATTCGTTTGAGCAGACACAGTTTGCAGACATCAAGGCGGACATAGTAAATTATTATCTAGCTGTTAACAATAATGCTGGCCTAGCAAACAGATTTGTGCAAACAAGACAAATTCAAGTATTTGTATGTTCGTTTAAATTTATCTGTATTTAGTTACCTGCTCTAAAGTGGTCTTCACAAAAATGTCGACCATGAGCACCAGGAGATGTAATGGCGCCAAAACGTCAAGGGTTCGTTGTCCCTTGCTTAGCTCGCATGTAGCCATATTCCTGAAACCGTGAATATTGTTTCCCTTGATTTTAATACCTGCATGGACGTGCAACAAAAGGACACGCATTGCCCTTGTCAAAGCGTTTTTATTAATAGGCTTTCGTCTAGGCGGTGCAAGGTTACTCAGCGAAATTGTTGAGCGGCCAGTTCAGGATTCAGGCTTTTCTTGGCTCACTTGCTCAATGGCCTTTATATAAAATCCAGTGCAAAAAATTGGTCTGTGAATTTTGTATTTGCATGGAATAGAGAGTACTCCACGCACATTTTATATTATGTTTCATGTGAAATTAAAGTTCGCCGACGATTACGACGCTCCCTAAGGCGAAATGTAAGCGAAGCTCTATAGGTGTTTTCATGTAGCCATATATTGGCTGGCGCAGACAATCTGTCTTGTGCGGTACGTTGCAAACGTAGCTAAATGTGGCGGGCGCAACTCCCTCGCTAATCTGGAGATCGCGAGCGTCAGCACCTGGGTGACGCGTGGGCGCGATTCACAGCAGGCGCCGCCGACAGACCACCCAGACGAAGCGCGGTACTCTGGCGCCATCTCGTAGCCATTGTCGCCGCACTGCGCTTTTCTTCTCACGCTTTCGCCATTCGCTCCTCCACTTTCCGCCTCATGGTCCCATTGCACCCTCCTCGCGCCTCTTCGCTCTCATTGCTTGTTTCATCCACCGCTGTGCTCCACACTCGCTCTAATCTTTCGCTGTGATCGTTCGGTTACGAGTGACGACGCCGGCGCTCGGCGTAGCAATTGTCGGCTAAGTGCTGCGCTCTAAAAGAGTTTCGTTGGCAGCTGAGACAAAGATAGCTAAAAAACTAACACGTCCGTTTGGGAGCTTCTAGTCGCTTTAATAATGGTGAGTGTGCCAAGCCGTTAAGAAAATGCTATTCTGTGGCATATGTAGAGGGAATCGAGGCACAGTACAAACATTCTGCTTTTTCCGAGCCACGATGAGCTTCATTCAAGTGGAGATAGTGCAGCTGATGAAAATGTACAAATTCAAACGTAAAATCAGTCAGTAGGCAGCATTTCGAGTAAATTAGTTATAAATAGGCACAATTTTTAAGATCCGTAGACGCCTAGGTAGGTAATAAAAGTTTCGCAAAGATTTGCCGCTGTGCGAGCCGCGTCGGCCATGTCTCTGTTCGCACCGCCTTCTCTTTGTCGGTGTTCCAAACACTTGCGTATCTAGTTTCCCTTCCTTCCGCTCTCTCGTTGTGGCGGTGCCACCGTAATGGCACGCGTCTCCAGTTTCATCCGGCTCTTCGGGGCGATGGTCCCGTCTTCCCCGCGAATGTATATAAAAAGCGAGGAAGACAAGTTGCCTTTCCTCATTTTACATTCCACTTCTCTTCTGTCGTTGTAAAGGGGAGGCCGCATATAGTTCGGACTCCCGAGGAGCAACGCGCATACTAAGAGCGTTGGCAGGAACATATACGAGAATGCAGTCGTCACCGGTGAGCGTCAAATTCCACCGATGAAAATGTGTTCGTACCTGCGTTCAAAATTCCGTGTAACCTCTGTGCCGTTTGCTACACAGCTTCGCTGGCCATTCACCTTGACAGAGTGGAATGGCTCATGATCTTTTATTTGGTACGTATTTGTGCAGATTAAAGAATAAATGAAAAATTCCCGGCCACTTCTTTCGTATTTTGTCGCTTAAAACGTTAAGTGCGTTAAGTGCACAAAAGTGTTTTCGTTTTGTACGCGTGAAGCCTCTATATTATCGGGTGCCTTAGTGGTTTGTGAGAAGACGTGGCTGAAAACTATTGTTCTTTTTTTATCAGGTAGTCTCTGAATGCACCATGCCTCTTTTCTGGGCGGCCTACGTGAGTCTTTTTGTTTTTTTCTAAGATTTCGCTTTTAGCGTTGAGCAACGCAAAACTTCACCCTGCAAGTTTAGCATAATTCACTTTTATGAGGTGGCAAACGAATAAAAAATGACCGATAATATGGTGCTTGCCATGATAATCTGTACATGCTTGCCTTATATTTTTTCTTTGTTCATATGCATCGACGATATCAGTTACTACTTAAAAGGTCCATCGTGAAATAAAGTAACCAGATGCTTTCCTGTGTGGCCGTATTTTTTATTGCAGAATAAAAGCGGAATTTCTACGAACGTTGAAATGGCGTGCATCAAAAAAGAAGTAGTATGTCCGCGTTTTCCTTTTTTCTTCATTGATTGTGCCAACATAAATATTGCGTTTTGCTTGAAAAACCGAGCCTGTAGGAAAATTGAACATAAACAACATTTTTTCAGAGCTACTGCGATTGGAACGCACCTACCTTTTATATTTGGATACGGACTATGCATTTATGCACTGTCGTACAAGTTACAATTGAAGCTAGTCGTCTTAGGAGCTTGGTACATTTTCGCAAGCATGTCCAATTCGCAATGTAATGCCTGAGAAATCTGCCTACCAACGAGGTTATGTTTTTCGTAAAGTGCGAAACGTACATACACACCTGTATCAAGGAAGCCTTGATCACAGAGTCGGACTGCAGTTATGTACATCTGTGGTTAAAATTGTCGTGTGAAAAAATTGTACGTGCAAGTTTTTAAGACAAGGACAAATAATTTATCTCCTTTAACAATTATCCAAACACTCTGTGAAAAAGCTGCATCCAGAGGCGAATTCGTCAGCCTTATCCGATTCGAGAGTGGGAACTGATCTGACCATTGCGCCCTAACAGCGACGAAAGGCAGTGCAGAGATCCGCTGTCTCAAACCACAATGCGTGAGGTTGAGCAGATGAAAACTGACTTATTTTGCTTTTTCGAACTCACTTTATTGACTCAAACACAAAACTATAAATACAATGTCCTTATTTGCGTTCTGCCGGCAAATAGCCAAAATGAGCTATGCCTGGTGACTTTTACATGATCGTTGGGAGGGGTTAGTAATTTTTTGCAAAAACAAATCTCGTGGATTGACGTGCCACAACAACGATAGGATTGTAAATGAGGCCGATTTTACGTCAAACTCCTGATAAATTTTGGCCGCCTTGAGCTTTGTACCGTACAACTCATGCACGGTACACGGGCGTTTTTGCATTTCACCCCCACCGAAATGTGGTTGCCGCAGCCGGGATTTAATCCCGCACCCTCGAGCTTACCCGCCCTGCGACAAATCCAGTGCGCCAGCATCGAGGGTGATTCTTAACAAGGAACCCCTCGCGGACAGGGGACGGCAGCACGGAACCAAGTTGCAAGACCTAGTCTTTAGCGAAGCTGTAGGCACCGTAGACAAATTTAGGCACCGTAGACGAAGGCACCGTAGACAAATGTAACAATAAAAATCAAGCAAAAAAGTTTTGACACTTCTAGGGAATTAGAATAAGTTCGAGGAATTCCTGACTTGGTTTCAACTTAACTAAGTGCGAGACATTATAGAACGCAAACTCGTATAGTTACAGGTTTTAGATTAAGTCTAATCGGTTTCTTCGCGCACCTGAGTTGAAGAAAGTTGAACATTTAATTTTACGTCAACCTTGACGGTGATTAACCCAAGCTAGTGATACTAACAAAATTAATTCCAACGGGATGTATCGTGGCTACTGATCGGCTTCATTCAATAAACTTCAACACGTCGTTTAAACCAATTACTTGAGATGTTATTGTTGAGCCAACGTTATTAGTGTATATGCATTAGGATTCTTTATGCAAGTACTAATTACTTCTTCCAGCATTCCAGCTAAAGGATAACAATTGTATCTGCCACAGGCAATTTAACAAAACAAATTTTAACCGACTGAAGTCTAGAGAACAAAAAAAAGTCTTATATATGCCTGAGTTATATCAACACTGTAAACTCTTACGTTTATCGCGATATTGTCGCGATATTGCCCATTTTTACCCTTTTTGTTCATCGCTTTCTAATGTCCTGTTTTGTAATATTTCCAGGAGTGCGGCATGCGGGGAATTCCAAACTTAGCAGTTGGGAGGCTCCTTTTGTCTTACTTTAGGAAGCTAGTTGGTTGATCGACGAAACAATTCTATGTGCTCGATGGAATTGGGGTGATAAAATTACGGACACAATACTTTGCAAACAAGGTATTCAACTGCTACGAATGTCTGCGAATAAATCCAACTATCAAATATTGTGTTACGATCAACTGAAAGGCAAACAATCATTTACTTTTCAGTATATTATATACAGTGAAGGGCCAACTTTTGCCAGGTGTGCGTTCAGCTAGACTCGTCAGACAAGAAAACAACTACTTAGAAAAACTGTTAGAACGAACGAGTCTTGTCTGAAATTGATTGAGTGAAAAAATCACTGATAAGCCGTACCAATAAAACCTGTTTTAATGAAGTTATCACGTGACACTATCACGTTTGTGGTATCACGTTTGTGGCAATTTTATTATAGTGCCATAATGTGCCGTGTTTCGTGTGTTACGTAATCTTTAAAACTGATGAGTTATCTTGAGTTCTTTTTAATGAGGTAATGAAGGGACCCTGAAACGATGTTGATGATTTTCAGCAAACGTACTGAGTAATTAGGTTCTCAGTACTGAGTTGGTCGTTCTGATAATTTAGTGACACATTTAGGTGCTCTGCGTAAAGCGTGTAATTTATTATAATGTTTTAAAAATGTGAATCACTAATGATCACCGCAGCGCCACTGTCCTGAGTTTCAGCCGCCCTACCCCAATTAACGCATTTGGCTCAACTGACGTCAGTTGGACGAGCTATCCGACTGGCTACCCAGGTCGCGTCATCGATAACTTTTCCAACTACATGGTGAACTAATGTTGTTCTTAATAGTTGGAATGTTGGTTATATTGTTTCAATAAAAAATAAAAGAAAGAGAATACACAACGACAATTTATCACTAGACTCAAGCACTTCCGGTACACAGCAAGTGTCGCTTCTGTTCCCATGTGCTCCGTGTTCACACGAGCTGCGGGGTCACTGTTGGTTTCGAGCTTTCTTTTCGCAAGCACAATGGTTCGCCCTTGTAGCGTTGTGGCTGAAAACGTACGGATCGGTGATATGTCAAGCTGCAACATCGTGTCCCTCAGCAAGGCTGCATACGATGCTGAGTGACTGCAGTTCATTGGACTGCCGGTACCCAATCAACACCAGGATCCGATCCGGCGCCAGGACCTACATGTAGGAGGTCGTCCCTACACGCCGGAGGATCACTGCCATAATTGAGAGTTTTAGCGTGTCCAGGTATTCCGGTAAACGGAAGCGTAAGCGTACTGGGCGTTTAACCTGCATGCGCGCAGGCGCAAACGCGAACGTACTGCACGGCGCCCCCCCCCCCCCCCCCTCAGCCACCTTGTGACACAGAGTTCAATCAGACAAACACACAGCGAATCTAGCAGAAACCAAGTGTGGTGTTCTACTTTGCCGCTGATGTAAATTTTTGACAGGAGCTTAATCGTTAACACGTTGTCTTTTATATGGTTAATATCTTTTCACCTGGTTATAGCAAAAGTAGCTCTGTGTTTGGATGGTTAACCTCAGCGCCGCCATGTGGCTACATCGTGCAGTTCGCACACGTTTACGCTAAATTCCCTTCATCACAGTGGTAGTACTATGGAGGATGGAGGGGCTTTAGTTTGCGCCACCGCACATCCGCCAAAACGCCCAGCTCATCCGTGGTTATAGGAATACCCGACACGCTCGGCGCTGCGGCAGAACGACCGCAACGCACGCTGCTTGAATAGCTCTAGCGGAGGATCCATGGCCAGGGGGCTAATAGAGAAGTTGGAGAGGCTTAATGCGCTGAATCCAAGACAACCGGGTGTAGCAGACACGCGTGACATCATGACATAGAGCCAGTGATGGAGGAGATTAGCTCCGTGAACGAGTTGAGGAAGAAAAGCATGGCAAGGGACGAGAGTAACCTGTAATCGTCTGTAGCTCTCTTAATATGCAACACTGCATATAAATTGTGCCGCTAATGTTTCGCTGTGTCCGTTACCTACATGCGTAGAAAATATGTGGAAACCGTTTCATAGACATTTAAGGACTGTTGGTGCAGAGCGTGCTTTGCGTGTGACAACTAAAATTCACAAAATGCAATATTGCAACTGATCCTTATAGGCATTGTATATATATATATATATATATATATATATATATAGAGAGAGAGAGAGAGAGAGAAATAAGGCTGCGAATTGATGGAGTCCCACAACAGATTCCTAATTTTTCAATGTATTCACGCAAGCCGAACTGCTCAGCAGCATACGATGCAGACGACTTTCAAGCAACAAGAGAGTCTCATGCACAATCACTCCGCCAGCACCAAGCCTGAAGCCCCCTACTGGGGTGTCTGAGACTGAATTCCGCGCACACGGTTCCTCGGAATACGGCGTCATGATGACACAAAGGCAATAATTACAACAATTTAGGAAAGTGAAGTACACCTATATACCACAAATCATGTTATTATAAAACAGCGCCTAAGTGTACCACACATACAACAGTACGAGAAAATAGCCTTCCTTCGTGAAAAGTACAGGAATATATTATTGTTATTCTCATGATTAGACCAATTAATTAAGCCATTTAGGGTGGTCACTGGAACTGCCTGCGAAGTACCAGCGAACTTGATATCTAAATAGAAAATACCACTTTTCGCAATTGCTATAGGAACACCTCCATGAGAGCAACGTGCTGCTGTTGAAACCTGAAACATAAACAGTCGAAAAAATATCTGCATATCCCATGAACTTTTCCATGACTTTCCCATGGCTTTTTCATAACATTTGAAAAATTATGCAAGGTATGCCACAAAATTTGGCAGCAAGCAACCCTGGGCATCGCAACAGCCACTTTGTTGAAATTGCAATCGTGTGAAATGAGCCCTCTAAAAATCGCATCGCGACGCGTGCGACTGCGCCGATTTTCGTGGCTCCAGTCGCAGCATGTGAAACAGCCTTAAGGCGTCATTATAATCGCCAACTAAGCTTTACTAATCGACAAATTGAGGTATATGTACGACATGATAAGAGACTCCCCAGGGACATTCAGGCACTTACCTGATGACGGAGGCACTCCTCAAACAAAGTATGTCACAAGTAATCAACCACTCGGATTAAAAAGATTATTTTGTTAGATTATAATACGGAAGAAAATGCTACTTTTCTACTTATATTACATTCTTAGGGGGAAAAAAGCTACTTTTTGGCGTTAGCCATGATAACGACAAGGTCGCAGAGTCGTTTTCGCACGGCTCTGCGCGTCGCGCTTTCGAGGTTCAGTAGTTCCGATATAGCGTAGTGCTATCATGACAGGTGCATCATGACAGGTGACTATGGAAACATTATCGATTAAATTAACCGTTCGGTTACACTGCGCATAAATGTTAACACATAACTTACGGTTCGTACTTTATAGGAAGACCTAACGCGCATTGACTCGACCACCACTATCTGCACGCCTAGCTTATGAGAGCCATGCCATTTATGCGGCTTTCCTTTCTGGGCTTTTCTTCACAAGCCAGTGGTACCATTAAGGACGGGGAGCCTGGCACTAACGATATGGGTTTTATTTGTCTAAAATTAAGCCCTATTTTAATTGCGGCTAGCTTTCTTAGAAATACTAAGAATGCTAGCTTCTTAATGTCAATTTATCTGTGTGCTCTGAAAATGGTACAATTCACTCATTATCTGGTCATGATGAGCTGAGACCTGCACCAATGGAAGTTTTACTGCATGCTCCCGCATCAGTCCCAGAACGAACCTATGCTTTCGGGCAGTGTAAATATGAAAAGTAAAAAAAATTGGCCGCATATCTGCTTGCTTCGCTGCAAATAACGTCGAAAGACGATAGTCTTCTGCCGCCCATGATACTTACCACCCTGTCTACCCTTCCCTACCACCCCTCACGCTCTTCCCCTCCTCTCTCACTCCTCCCCTGATGATTGCAATGGGGGTTTTTCGGAATTCAATTGAAATTTCCCGCTTTCGCGCTGGTCTCGCGCCATCGGTTGGGACCTTTTATTACTGTTTGCTTAAAGCCAGCTAGAGAGCGGCGGCTTCAGTCAGCTTGTTTTTAACATGTAGCGCCTCTTCGACATTATTTCTGACGCGTTGATTTTTTCTTTACTAACGTAAAAAGCAGTCCTATGTGTATTTCTAATTAAATGAACGCTGAGGATCGCGGTTATGTACACATATTTTGCCTTAAATAGGCTTCAGGTTTCTTTTGCGCTGTAGAATGCCGACGTGTATGACTGCGTGCCACCAGTGCTAGTAGCTTGGTTGGTTTTGCAGGGTGGTTAAATCTGTTTTGGCCGGGTCTTTGAATTGAGTGAGACAGACAGATAGACAGACTTAATTTTTTTGCGTTTAGGTAGAGGAAGAAAGACTATCGTCTATAAAAATATATACTAGATTAAATGACAGCCTTCCAGCGTCATAAAAATGCGCAAGTTTCACCATTCAAACACGCTTAGCACGGAATTTAAGGTTGTCGCGCCTATTAGTGGTGCAAGGCAGAAATCATGCTTTGCCTTAAAATTACAGTTGATGCAGTTCAATGCAGTTGAACTTGAAGTTTATTTCAGGCAACCAACAATACATATATGTATATGTACACACATATACAGTTGCCTAGGGGACCGGCGAAAAGGCAAAAAGCCTGACAGGACGCCTGCCCCCCGAGAACCCTAATTTACCCCCAAAAAGACACAATGCACAGTGTTACACTGTGCAGTTAACGCCTTTCAATGAACTTCGTTGTCAAAGGACCCGATTTTCTGGCAGTAAGTTTTGTTGCTGCTCTTAATTATTCACCGTTCTTTATTAGTTAGTGGAGCAAGGTAACTACACAAAGTGAGATGTATTTTTGTGGGTACGTTGTTATATAACTATAATATCTGCGACGCAGAAAGTTTCGCAAATCAACTCGGACACAACTTCCGCCTGTTCCGGGCAAATAACCGAGGATTATACAAATCATGCAAAAAGTATTGTAAATGGAATATATTTCAAGGAATCTCATCGATGCGCATGTCCATATAGCAATAATTTTCGCATACTATACAGCAGACACTTTGCGCTGCATGAATACCACCCATATTCCCGCCATTCAGCCAATGAAGCCCCTGCGACCCCCCAAACATTTCTTCATGTTACCTGCGGTGTGCAATGATGGCGCCCATTATCGACTCGTAGGTGATACGCACATTCTCACCAAACTGCTTGCAGCATTTCATAAAGCACACGAAAGACAGATGGCTACAATCTCAGCGAACACAACAAAAGAATTAAGGAACCATTATACAACGGACATTCAATCCACATTACTGAGCTACACCATGAAAACATTTCCGAACTTGTCTTAATGCGCCACATCCAATGAAGTAGTTGTTTTATCAGCCGTTTTAACAGTTGGTCGCAGGCGCATCTATAAACGTATAACAACAAATGTGCACATTTGCCACCGCAACCCAAAGGACGTAATTTAAATGGCAGGCACCCGTGACTTTCAAATATCCTTGGCAGTCACGTCAGTGCCATCTATCAGCACCGAAAAGCTGCTTCCACAACTATAAAGAAAAAGTGTACCTCGCAATAAATTGCATTTGTGCAACAATCACATAATGCTTAGTCGTGTAGTAAGTATACAAACTGATAGAGTACTTTTGCAGTATTATGTAAAACTCTCAACAAATTACGTTTATCGTGACGAAATGCCCATAAAATTGTTGGAAAAGTATAAGCATCTTCTTTCATTGATACCGCCGACATTAGAGCTCATTACCAGTCAAATCATCCCCGAGTAAGAGAAAATAAATAAAGATTTAGAGTGTTACCGCAGAAGAAGCCTCTGCTAAAGCGAGAGCCGAGCGACGGCTAGTTTACTACATGAAGAGCTGAAGTTTCCGAGCCCCCCATTTCCTCTGCTCATGGCATGCTGTCTCATGTTGCTAATTTAGCCGTTGACGCAATACCTGACCTATTGTGGGTGGTTCTCGAGTGGAACAAGGTCCTTTCATAAAAGTCCGCGGAGAAAATTGTGTGCTCCCCTTCCCGGATTTCAATAAGTACAGTCGCATAATTCATAGTGGTCGATTGTAAAACTGAAAACAATAAAACTAAGCACGCTCAAACCACAGATGCCTTACACGCATGACAGCATTTCAGATTTCCTATTCACCGTGTGCACTAGCCTAAGACATTGTACGCGCACTCGCCTTCCCCTGAATGTGTCCTTTCGTCCTATGAATGCTCGAAGAAAGGACAGAACATCTTCGAGGCAGATTCGATCTGATATTACCTGCGAGCGGAATGTTTTCAAGAAGGCGCAATGCTAGTCGAAATTGCTAGATCGACAGCTCATGCTGCGAACCGTTGCCATTTCTTATGGATTTATCAAGGCATATGATGACTATGTCGCACTAGAAGACGACAACGAAGTGCGCGCGCGAATGCACGGGACGAAATGGGTCGAGCGGGAGCTTGGCATCGAACGCTAGCTAGTGGACTCCAAAAGCTATGCCGCTTAACGTGTTCATGTTCCCTTGTTTGTAATAAATGGTCGGCAGCCACAACCTGCTGCACAGACGTAACAGTTGGCGACGAGGAAGACTCTGGACTCATCGGCAGTTCACCGACGTCAAGGAACGGAACGACAATGCGGCGCCTGACTTCGGTCGGCTACCCGAATTGAGTGGAAGCTCTGGCTCCCGGATACCCTGGTATGGGAGGCTACAGTTCTTCTTCGAGGCTAACGGCATTACGGATACTTCCAAAAACGTGCTCATCTACTAACTTTGTGCGGAGAACAAACTTACGACATCGTCTCCACCCTCGTTCAACCCAAGCAGCCCAACCAAGTGAACTGCGATGACATAGTTGATATGCTCAAGGCTCATTTTGATCCGCAACCTTCTGAAGTCTTCTGCAGGGCACGCTTCCAACGACGTGACCAACGGCACGACGAAACGGTCAGTGATTACGTCACAGCGCTCAAGAGGCTAGCAGCAGAGTGCAATTTTTGAACAAGTGCAGACACTGTGGCCAATCCAACAATCCTGCCTCTTGAGGTAATGCTGCGTGATCGTCTCGTTTGCGGCCTTCGTAACGAGCAGGTCTAGCAACGGCTGTTTGCGGAAAACGACTTGACACTCAAGAAAGCCTTTGACATTAGACTGCGAGCTGAGAATGCCGTTGAAAACCACAGAAACGTGAAAGCAGAATTTAAAGAGATTCATGAAGCCTGCACAAACATCTCCAAGACATAAAACCAAGGTTACTCGAGTACCTCTTCCCAAAAGAAGAAACAACGCTGTTGGCGTTTTGACGCGCAATATAGTCCGGACGCTTGCAAGTTCCAGACAGCTTCCTGCAACTACTGCAAGAAACGCGGACACTTTGAAAAGGCGTGCCTGAAAAATCGGAAAGAGGCGCGAACGAACAAGAACATTTACATCGAATATCCCCGACAAGGAACTTCGACAATGGCCTGAGCACCAGTCAGGACTCAACAGACGCGGCACTTTACGCGCTCATCGACGCGTCCAGTACGCAGGAGATCATGACTCAGCTACGCGTACATGGCAAGTCCTTAGAGTTCGAAGTCGACTCAGGTGCAGCCTGCACACTCATCAGTGAGGCGACGTTCAAGTCCACGTGAACAGATGACCCACCACGGCTTGAGACGGACATCATCATCCTACGCACCTGGTCAGGCCAGTGCCTTCGTGTTCTCGGATGTGCAACGGTGGATGTAACGCACAGGAACAAGCCCCTCACATTACTGTTCGTTGTCATCAAGGGAGCAAGCAGCATGTAACCTCCTTGGATGCAACTGGTTTTCCTCGTCTCGGTATACAGATTACGGTCATGAATGACGTATCAGACGACGAACTTGTTTCCAAGCTTCTGGAGAAATACCAGTCTGTGTTCGACGAGAACATCTCAGGAGACGTTGGTCCTGAGGTACAGCTTGAACTCGTGGAAGGAGCGAAACCGAAGTTTCTGGCTAGGGGGAGGGCTTGATGGAAAACCGAAGATATGCAAGTGGGAGTGTGTCACTGTTGCGTCCCGAGAGCGTCTCCGGCCTAGTTAGACTAAACGTTTGCAACTTTGTTCTCTTGTCATTATAACTTGCACGAAATATTTTCACATTTTCGCAGGAAGAACTTAGCTAAACAAAGAAGTCCTACTTGTTTCGCGGTTCTAGGAACAAAAAATTTGGCTACCATAAAGCCTGGCTAGCATTAGCCGGTGAGAGTCAACGGAACAAAGAGAGTTCATCGTCTTTCTACGAGAGGGAGCTGTTGAGCAGAAGAACCTGAAATTGATTAAGTTGAAGGAGAAGGAAGTTTCTGATAGCTAAGTCTGGATCCCTAAACAATATGCCCGCCATTTCTCCCGCCGAGTGTCTTATTTTAAATTGTGTTGGGTGAATGTCAAGCCTTTATATTTTTGTACCTAATGCAACAACGCAGTGAACCTAAAGTTCACGTAGACACCTTGGAAGCATGACAACGCAGATAGCGCAGAAATGTAGCGTGACGTATGCTGTAGCAACATGGCGTGATGATCGATGGCCTTGAGTGTGTGCACGCGCAATTGATTTGGGAGGATACCGCACCCAAGGTCACCGCACCAACACACGTCTTACTAAATGTATTAAAGGAATTGCTTCCGACAAGATGCTATAGCTCTTAGTAGTTCACCAGGATTTGGCACCGACGAGGCACTGCTACGTTAGGTCACGTTTATTGTTATGGCCAACCCCTGCTTTGATCTATTTTATTCCATTGATTTTGTTGAAAAACAATTTCAAATTGATTGGAAAGGTTCAACGTATACTAAATATTTTTCCAGGAATATGATTCAAACATCGACACCAGGGAGGAAAGTTGTTCACGGGCATTTCATAGCAGCTCATAAAGCGTCCGTGCTAATCAAAACACGATTACCCCAAAGCGTGGTTAGTCCGTTTCGGTCGTCATGTGCACGCCGTCTTCGACCGGAATGCCTGTGCCGGGCTCGTTGCCGCCTCGATTGCGTGTAGCGTTATTGTAACCATGTGTCTTCCTGGGCAAGCTTGGCTTCCTGCAGATAATTGATGATTAAGGTATCAGAAGAGAAGGTAAACTCAAAATTACGAAATTTGATCATTTCCGCAGCGAATAGCTATTTATGCGTTGCTACTTCTCGTTATGCCTTACTGCATGCCTTTCAACGCGCAAATGAGACGCAATATAATAAGAGGCGGATTTTCTTTACAGGAGAGGCATAGAGGTTGACCTGGGCTGGCTCACGTTCAGCAAGGAATTAACATCGGATTACGCGCACGTTAAGTGAACACAGTGGTTTACTCTATGTGACCCTAACGTACGAGAAGAAAAAAAAAGAAAGAGAAATCTCGACCCAACCTCTTCTCTCAAACAGAAACTTAACACACTATAACAACGCACTATAAACAACGAAGTCAGCGCTATACAGACTATGACAACGGGTCAACATATACATGTACAACATGTACAGTCCTGCAATGGAGGCCTGCAGGGATTCATGTAGAGGGGAGTCTTGGCGTACATCCTCCAATTGTACGCAGCCTCCGGGGCTGGGCTTCGAACCCGTCTCACTGCAGCACAGTCGCGCAACGACCTAAGCCACTGTGCTGCCCCAAAGTGTGCAACTGAAGGGTTAAGAATACGTTATATGACTGTGTAGAGACGAAGGCGCAAGTAATCTGTTGGGCATGTAGGAGGGACATGACGGCTGCCGTAGGAGCCGTGCCGTCGTTCCCTACTCAGAAGGGCGAAGGCGGCGAGCCGAGCAGCGGCTGCGACGACCAGCGTGGCTAGCTTTTAGAACGACACTCGCTGCGCTTCTTTATTAAATGCAGAGCATTTCTTTAACTCACATGTAGCGTGCGCCGTCCGTCCGCAACAGCTCGAGCACAGGTGCGCCCTCTCCCCCACTCCTCTCCCGCATCACGCTTGCAGCACATGTGCAGCGCGCGAAGCGTCGTAGTTGAGTCGCGCTCCGGCGCAGCAAGCACCGTAGCAACAGCAGGTGCTGGCGTGATAGCGCGCCCTCTCTACACCCCCTCTCCCTCTAACGCGCGCGCTAGGAATATAAAGCGGGTTGGCGCGGGCTCCACTCGTCAACTCCTGCGCTGTCTTCTCTTGCATTCGTCGGCGGTCGCAGTTGATAAGCGATGGAAGCAAGACCTTCAACTAGTACCTCGACGCAATCCAACATCAGCGCCGAAGAACCAGTTCAAGACATCGTACCATCGTGTTCGTCGACGGCGGCAGAAGACAAGGCGGCGAGGCGGCGCGCTGCCGACGCCGAACGCAAGCGTCGTAAGCGTGCTGCCGACGCCGAACTTCGTGAACGAGAAACCGCGGCCAGGCGTCAACGTCGACAAGCGGATGCCGAGCAGCGTGCACGAGAAGCCGCGGGCAGGCGTCAGCGTCGGGCCGCGGACCCCTGCGTACGGGAACGAGAGGCGGCGGCGAGCAAGCGTCGTCGTGTGGAGGCCGCCGCCGCGGAGCCCAGACAGAGACAACAGAGAAACAATAATAATATAATATAATATAATAATAAAAATCGCAGTGATGCCAATAAAACAATAACAACTTTACGTTACCTACTTACGATTCTCTCTTCTCTGTCAACCCAGACCACCACCACCACACCAACAACACCAACACCACGGAACCCCACTATGCTCTGCTTTTACACGTGTCCCTCGCGCGGGGGCATGCGACGTCGTTTTTTTTCTTCTCTTTGCAACGCCGGCCATAGCGCTCTGCGCTGTAGCGTTGGTGGGCGCTACAGGGCCTCCCGCCCAGACGGAACGGCGATAGAGCAAATCACAAGAGCGAGGTTCAAAAGGATCCGGGGTCAGTCTAAGTAGTGAGTCCGTTGGAGGCGAAGGGGACTAGCAAGTCCTTCCGGTGGACGAGGCTGCGAGTGGTGGTGCGGACGCACGGGACACAGCATGCCGGCACGGAGAAGGTGAAGGCAGACGCCTCTGCAGCAGTTCACGCAGGCCAGGCGGAACGAACGGGGACCGGGCGCAATGATTGGTGGGCGCGACAAGCCGCAAGCTGGGTCGTCACGTGCGCCCAGATGCGCGAGCTCTGGTGGATGCGCCGTGTGCACGCGCTTGTCCCGTCTTGCACGATGCGCGATAGACGTCGTAAGCTGCAAGCTTCTGCGCACAATACCGTCCGAGTCAAGAGAAGAGGCACGTGCCTGCCGGATCCTGGGTGTTGCGACATTCAACGGCGTAGGAGTCGAGTAGCACTTGAGACAGCGAGGAAAGCTTCGGGGGACAACGCTCAAGGACAGCACCGGCGCAGGTTGGCGAAGATCAGGGACAGCCGCGGCAGCAGTTACCGGGTCGTGTTGATTGGCGAGCTCCAACGTGGGCACGACGCCAAGGACAGGATCAAGTGGTGGGTGCGAGACACCATCAAGACTCGCATCACGGGATGGTGGTGTCAGTCCGTCTGCCGTATCCTAATGGCCGACGATTATTCCCAGCTTCCAACATCCGACTTGTCAGAGTAGTCGCTAGAAGGGCCCAACGGCAAGTTGGCCGAAGGAGAGGACGGGGAGCGCAGGGCAGGGAAGAAGGTCGCTGCTGCTGCTGCGTCGCTCTCGCTGACTGGTCGGTCCCGCGGTGTAGTGACAGCTGACATGGCAGGAGGCAGCGGAGTCGGCACGGGGCAAGGCTCGTGCGCTGACTCGGAGGCTTGCTCAGCCGGCAGTGGTGGACAAATCCGGTTAAGGGTTGGTAGTAGGCCGAATGGCAGAAGCGACGTCGTTGTCGCCAGACCCGACGGCATGCGGCCCGGGAGCCGGCGTTGGGTCGGCGATGTCTCCACTGCCATGTGTCATCATCGATGTCGATGAAGGCGATGAGGTGGCCTGAGGACGAGTGCATACGGGCGCAGGAGCAGACGCGCTTGGTGCTGGCCGTGAGGGTGTGGCCGGAAATGGGTCGCGTACCTGGTGGTCAACCTCTGGAAGAGGGCGGTAGGCAGCGCCGTTGAAGTTGAGGACAGACTGCCGCAGCTCATCGCAGGGGCGCGGGCCAGGCGATGGAACGCCGAGGCGGTGCTCGAGAGCAAGCGGCACGACGTCGAGGAGTACCGCGTGCTGGAACTCCTGGATTCAGATGTGGTTCAGCTCCAGAGCCGCCTCGAACTAGGTGAACCATGCGCCGACGTAGCTGGACGAGAACGGCGGCAGTGGTGAGTCGAACTGCGGCTCCGGCCTGGTGGCCATGGCAGCGTGTCGCTCGGTGCAAGGCGCGTTCTGCCGAGTTACCAATGTAGGAGAGACGGGACGGCGGCTGTAGGAGCCGCGCCGTCGTGCGGTGGCTGCGACGACCAGCTTCGCTAGCTTTTAGAACGACACTGCGCGTGCCGAGCTTGCTCTTGGAGCACGCGCTGCGCTTCTTTATTTTCTTCTCTTTGCAGCGCCGACCATAGTAGCGCTCCGCACTGCAGCGTTGCTGGGCGCTACAGGCCGCATAAGGCTCCATATCGTGACTGTCCTTGACGTTAACTATTGTGACTCATAGAGCTCTATGTGACTCATAAATTTATTTACTAGCTAGGACATGGGACTCGGTAACTCATTAACTTCTGCATTATCACATACGAGATGTGAGAATCCTGTCTATGGTTCAACTCACGGAGCGCCGCTGTCACTTTAGGTAGCCTCCTTGAGTCTTATATGGCCAAGGCGCTCAAGCCGCCCTTCGTCCTCAGTAAGATCTCCCGATTGTTTGAGGGAACTTTGCATCAAGTAGCAACCAGAAGTTGATTGACGATATGCAAAAAGCCATCAGACGCTAAAGAAGCACCGTTTTGTAGCAGATTTCACAGGGTCGTGGCATCAGGGACTTTTATAGGCACCTTTCCATGACCAGGTGACCTTAAACATACATTCGAGTAACCTGTGTGTATAGTTCTATCTAAGCGTTTCCCCATCTACCTGGGTCACTGGGTAGTCAGTGGTCCATTGGCTAGCGCATCGTGCTGCTGTGCTGAGATAAAACGGTTCGAAACAACCATCAGACCAAATTGGATCACTGAGTAGATGATGATGTTATCATATGTGCCACTCTTCAACGAACCTCTATGACGCCCTCATGGGCCACTGTAGACGCAAGACTGACTGAGTAGCGTTCTTCGAAGAAACTCTTTGATGTCGACTTGGAATAGTGGGAATGTACCACTCGGTCAGTGGTATTCGAAAATGAACCTTTTTTATGCCAACTGGCGCCAGTCCTCTTGTGCCAGTAAGTGTGTTCCGCTCTTCAGTGAACGTTTTCGACACCTCTTGGGTAACTAGGTATGCGTTACCGGGAATGCGGCGATCCGCAATGACAAGAAAGATCCTTTAAATTTAGCCGATGCTGAGAGGAATCGAACCAACGTCACAAGAGTTCCTCAAAGACAGAAACCCGACACATTATCAAGATGTGCCACAAATGTACTGGGTATGTGCCGCTTTTCATGAATGCATTTCACGTCAACGCTTTAGGGTGCTGCGCGACGAATACACTGGGTGTGTGCCTCTCTTCAATGAATCTTTCGCCCACTTCGGTCACTGAGTGTGCGGCTAGCGAGCGAACAATTCGCAGCGTTCGCAGGCACCGGCGCGCCACGCTTCTATCTCGGAGGCAACGCGTCGACTTCTACACAGTGACCCTAGATGGCGCAGCGTGTTAAGGACGAGAGAGGAGCCCGGTTTCCGCATGACGCGTTTCACAGCGTTCGCCCGCACCGGCGTGCCAAGAATTTCGGAGGCCACACGCGGCCTTCACAGTGGCGGTGCTAGATGACGCCTAGTCTTTTTAAGGAAGCGCAAAAGGTGAGTCCCGGTGCTGTGCACACCACACGTATAACTCGTTTCGACGGTGGCAATACGTTGTGTCGCTTAATTGATTCAATGGTAACGCATTACTCTCAGCAGTCATCGTGAGATGGGTCCAGAATAGGAGCACACAATAAGAGCACAGAATAAACATTTGAAAGAATTCTTTGGAACTTTCTCTTCAGCACACGCAGGCCGTCTCAACGGCGCTGTTCTTACGTAGAATCCTGTGTGCGATGCAGCGTCCCAGGTACACTCTGACAGAAAAACGGTTTATCTGATCAAAGATGGCGCGAAGTTCGGTAGAACTATAGACACATGGACAAGGTGGTGCTGATTTATGAGTGTTGACAAAGCGAAAACTGAGAAGAAATGACTCGCGATAGCACCATCGCTAAACTAGAGCAGGCCCTGTCTAGCTCGTATGACATCACCAATGCGTTGCACTGGAAACTTACCCCGACTTCCATTGATCTTCCCATATTTGGACATTAGACGACATCGCCATCTGCTGGTAGCGTCCGTGGAGCTGCCATGTTACTCCATGGTCATTGAAAAATTCACGCACGAGTAACACGTAGATCTTTACTTCAATCGTGTCACTGACGTAGCCTGCGTGGAATTCTCTTACCAAAAGCCGGGTGTGACTTGCTTTTGGGAACAAGTCTGCTTTCCATGCGCATTTTTGTGTGTCTGTTGAACCTTTGTGATAATGTGTTTAGAAAGTTGCTCCAGTGTGGTGTTATCCATCCGCTCAAACTATTCCACTGACTAACGTGCGACAACCCCGTCAGTCTACATGCTCGTACATGCCATGAATGTTTTTTGTAGCGGTGTGTCGAATAGGCTCGAAAGGCACCTTTTTAAGAAACATTCTGCACTGCAGCAAGTGTCATAGGGGTACATTCTTATTGCGGCCTTGCAAGTCCCCCCGAACAATCTCAACTAGTCTTTCTGGAACTGATAATCAGCCAGCCTATACTCAAAAACCTGGCGATGAAACGACATATTGTGACGGAAACAACATGAGAAATCATGGCGTGTTGATAGCCTATACTCGCGGACAACTTTCTGTGGCAATGAAGGAAAATCTACGCGCGCGTGGATGCTGCACATGTGTTACCGCGCCAAGTAGTCCGGCAGCGTTTGAGAGTGCTTTTGGTTGTTCCGAAGAGACGCTGAATCGACGCAGCTTTCACGTGCGACGGTTTCGCGTTTGCCCAGACGCGGAAGGGAAATGTCGCAAAATAAGTAAACTTTTACACTCAATGGTGTGTTCTGTCTTATTTAAGTGTTGCTAATAACCTGTTTCTCTTCCCCAGCCTAAACGCACCTGGATTAAAACGCGGGACTCTTTTCAGTAGCGCTCTCACTTGTGCGCGCTTTGCTTCCGTAGCTTTCCTTTCATTGCTAGAGAAAGTTGTCTGCGAGTATAGTAGACGCACGCTGCGGGGACACTTTTTCACGTAGCAAAAAAGTGCAAACACGCGGCGTGTACTATGAAAGCGCGCAATAAAAATGATCTCAAAACTACACTGAACAGGATCAGAGGCAAAGGTAAAACATATCTTTTTTCTGCAAGAGGCAAGAACACCCTAAAACATAGTTTAAGGTATGATACGCGAAGAATTACAATCAATGGGCTTGTCGTCACCGTCGGTGTGCTCCAGTCCGACTTCTGGCGCGGCCTTGCGTGATGTCATCAGGGATGCACTGGCGTCCTGTACCTGCCTTGAGCGCGTGCAACCCTCCGTATCTCGTCCCCTACCAACGTACGCGGAAGTTGCTGCCACGCCTCCAGGCAACATCAACTCAGCGGTGCCGCTAACAACGTGCGCGTCGGTTGCTGCCGCGCATCCAGTGAACATACCGTCAATGCTACCCGAGCTTTCATCAGGCCATCTGCCTGCACTCACTGCCGGAGCACCTAGCACCTTGTACTACCTGACTTAGCGTCCGTAAGGTCCCACGTGCTATTACTGCGGCTACCGCGGCCATATTTCACGTTTCTGCAACAGAGACGTATGCCATATCTGTTGGCACGTCGTTTATTCGGTCCGAGTACTCGGCAGCGAACCAGCAAAGGCACACACCATATCTGTTGGCACGTCGTTTATTCGGTCCGAATACTCGGCAGCGAACCAGCAAAGGCACACACCCGATGGTGATGATCACACAGAATTTAAGATGAGGATCGAGCTTATACAATTTTACGCTTTGAGCGATACTGTTATACTCTGAATACGTTACTGTTATTGTCATAAAAGTTGAATAAAAAGGAAGAACCAAAGAAAAAAAGAACACTTAAAGCTCCTACGCAAACGCGAGCTTACCACCGAAACACAATGTACATGAATAAAGGTTTACGAGAAGTGAGCACTCTCAGAAGCTGCCAGAAAAATACTGAAACAAAGAAATTGATCTTCCCATGGGAGACATTGATGAGATAGAGGGACTACCAAGATGGCGAGATTAATCTTCGTAATGAGATATGGGGCCCACACAGCTGAACTTCACTTGTGGTCCCAATTTCCTGTCATGTTGTGTTTTTCTGGCCTATATGACTTTACGTTTCTATTGCTTAGAAGTGCAGTCTACTCAATGGATCTTGAAGTGCTCTTAAAGGGACCCTGAAACGATTTTGACGCTTTTGTACAAACGTACTGAGTCGTTAGAGTAGGTCCCTCTGATCAATTAATTGACGCATATAAGCGCTCCACGTAAAGCGTGTAATTTATTATAAGGTTTAAAGGTACATCGCTACCGATCGCAGCATGCCAATCGGTTGAGCTTTGTGCCCAGATGACGCCATTTGACCAGAATACGTCACTGGGCCAGCTATCCGACTGGCTGCCCAGAGCGCGTCATCGATAATTTTTCCAACGTTATGGTGAACAAATGTTGTTGTGGTAGTTTAGATGTTAGGTAGTTTGTTTCTATAAAAAGAAAGTAACAGAAAGATAATGCACAGGGATATGTATCACTACACAAAGGCACTTCCGGCCCACAGCAAGTGTCGTCTGCTTGTGTTACAACGTGCTCCGTGTCAGCTGCGCGGTCAGTGTTGGTCTTGTTCTTTCTTTTCGTAAGCACCATGGTTCGCCCTTGCGTTGTGGGCTGCAAACGTAGCGATGGGCGACATGTCAAGCTGCGACATTCTGCCCCGCTGCAAGGCAACAGACGAGCGTAGTGGCTGCAGCGCATCGGACTGGCGGTATCCAAATGGCGCCAGCATCTACGCGTTTGCGGCCGTCACTTCACGTCGAAGGATTGCCACAATAGAGTTTATTGTGTCCGGTATTCAGGTAAACGCAAGCGCAAGTGTATTGGCCGTTTTACCACGTTTTATGTGATGAACGGAGGCGCAAACGTTAACTGCTTAGGGTGCCTCGATGCCAGCGCCGCCGTTCAGGTTGGTGCCATCCTTTGACAGCCCCCGCGCCGCCGCTTTCTCGCTGCGACGCCATCTTGAATCACAGCGAGCGGTTGCGATTGCTTGGTGCCGGTGCTTAGTTCGAGACACAGTGCGCGCGGATGCTTCGCTGACGCTTCTACTTGCTGGACAGTGTTCAGCCGCATGAATGACAAGTTTGTCAAGTGCATCGAGTCTACATGACGGGCTGTTGTGTTCCCAAGTGCACCGGATCGACGCGTAAATGGCTTCGTTGTTTACGCTTCCCCCGGGACCCAGAGCGAAGGAAGAGATGGTAAGCCCAAGTAAAGCGGTATCACTGGAAGGCAACGGATAGCTCCTACATTTGCGTGGTAAGTGTCAAGAAAGTTTAAACTATCGCACCGTGTTTTTCATTTAAATAAGAAAGTATTCTCTGATCCTCGCTCACGTACCTACGTTCGCTCACGAACTAAGCACTGCACCGATGCTGTCTGAGTAGCCTATGGTTTGCGAGCGCGCGTCGCATAGGCTTTGGCCGTTTTGAACAGTGCAGTCTATGCGAGTAGTACCCTTATTTTAATGACTGACGAAAATGCTTCGCCGCGAAATAGTCTTACATTAGCTACAAATCGTCATGTAAACCACCTATTTAACCTTTTCACGGGAAGCACACATCGTGTGTCTCTTGTTTCTTTTTTTCCTCAGTTTCTTTTTTCGCTACTGGTTATTTGGGACTAAAGAACGCAGTGCTTCTTCTGGGGAGAGCGGCGGTTGTATGCGTGACAAGCGAAGCATTGTGATTTTCTCTGATTTCTCAGCAGATATCTTGCGGATCACAGGTTGTTACATTATATAGCTGATTTTTTAGACGAATATATTTGTAGCGTGGTGCTCGTAAGCCGATGGTCATTCGTGCTCATTCCCGATCGTAGTGGGTACTGTGACGGTCTTTAAATGCCTGTGCACGGTATGCCCAGGTGTAGTAGAGTTAAGGGGCATCATGGGGCCAAAATGTTTCGGTGCTTTCTAACATGGTGTCTGTTGTAGCCTGTGCATTTCTTCGAAACGTGCGAAGCGAGGTAATACAGCATTACTTCTGCGAAAATTTATTTTTAAGCACTGTAATGGGTTCTCTGTATTTACAAGGCAACTTTTCATATCAATAATCACTTTTGTTGTTTTACTTGTACTTAGAAACACTTTGAAGAGGACCAGTACGAGGGACATCGACAGGATGGGCGCCGTCTGTTAAAGTCAACAGCCCTACATCATCATGGACTATATTTTCGAAGTGAAAAAACATTGCTAATCTGTATTTGACTGTCGTAGTTTCATTTACGGTTTTTTGTACGCGATATGTATGCAGTGTTGTTTATTTTTTCAATGTAGTTATCTGTGTTCTAATGGTTATTTATAAAATGTTCTGTACTCGCCATCTATGTGTTTGGCTGATGCGACGTATTCGATGGTAGCTGATGTATTGTGGCTGGATATCATGATTAATATTACCCGCGGTTGCGTTTTCTTGTTTGTATTCTTGTTTGCGATTTATATTGTGTATAATAAGGTTGATGTGCTCACTTGAAACTTCTCCCCCCCCCCCCCCCATGTAATGAAGAAATTAAACAAAGAACTCTCCCTATCCCGAATTGTGTGTGTCGAGCCTACCTTGCGAATTTTTTTAATCTCGTCTTTCAACATCACCTTCAGGCGCCACACAGTACATACAATTTTTCATGCACATATCTATTTCATGATTGATGGTACTAGACATTAGAGCACTGCACGGGCTCGGGCTTACCCGAAAGCCCGAGCCCGTGCCCGAGCCCGAGCCCGAGCCCGGCCCGGCCCGCGGGCCGGGCCGGGTAGAACAGTTTTTTCACGGGCCCGGGCCGGGCTCGAGCACGGCGTGTGCCTTTTGACTCGGGCCCGGGCCGGGCTCGGGCTTTCTGGTGGTGTGCATGTAACGTGCAGCGAGTTATTCTCGGGCGTCTCAACTCTGAAAATGTCTATTGGTGTTTTGTGGCTAAAGCGCCCTTAGGCGTTGATGCACCCACGCTGACGCCTGGTGGCACGACTACCAACGTCGATGACCATGAGCAACCGTCGTGCATATGGAAGCTGCACTGCGCTGCACACGCTAGCACAACGCGAAAGACGAAGCACGTAACTGACACACTAATACAACGCGCAAGACAAAGCACGTAACTGAATCGTCACCGAGTCAAATCAGCGCGTACAGCGCGTCGTAATTGCAGCCTCCGCGATCAACTTCAGAAACATTTTCAGAGCTAATTGCGGAGGCCATGCTCCGCTGTGCTGAGTACGGTGAACGCCACCTAGGTGGCGTTGGTAGTGCTTCTTGATGCCAGCGTCCCTTCGAATGCTGGCATCGAGGCGTCGTAGTGCTGAGACCACCGAAGCGTTCACTGTCGGTGCGCGTTAGTGTCATAATGCAGTACTTCTCTTTTCTGCTCGTAGGCGGCGGCACCGCCCCGAGCAAGAGCGCGGGTACACGGAGGAGTGTTAGATATATAAGGCGCGTCTGTGTAGCTCTCTGCAAATGCGTTTGTGGCGCAATGGGTTAAACGCTCGGCGATCTGTCGTCGCGGACCGAGGGGTCGTGGGTTCGATTTCCAAATTTGGCATGTTTGTGGAACTTTTTCTTCTGGTTTCTTTCTTTGTATTATGTTCTATGACGTATTTCCGTGACGGAAATACGTCAGTGAAGTCTTGGTGGACCCCGGCATAAAACACTTTCGTGTTAAAACATTATTTTTTCGTCTCGGGCCGGGTTCGGGCCGGTTTCGAGTCGGGCTCGGGCCGGGCTCGGGCCTAAGGTAAAGGGGCGGCGGGCCGGGCCGGGCGGGTAGCGTAGATTATTTCCGGGCCCGGGCCGGGCCCGGGTCTCGCCATAAAAGTTTTGATCGGGCTCGGGCGGGCCGCCCAACGTAAGGGCAGGGCCCTTACGTTGGGCCGCCCAACGTAAGGGCCGCCCAACCGGGCAGGGCCCGGGCGGAAAAAATCGGCTCGTGCAGTGCTCTACTAGACATTACGAAGTAAATGTATTTTGTGCATCGTTTGGTTTTTTGTGTGTACTACACAAGATTGACACAGACAAGTTACGTCACACTTTTCTCTGCAGCACTAACTAAACCTTATTTTGACGTCGCAGTTATTTTTACACCAGTTTAATCCTGTCAGCACACAGTTTTGTGGGCAAAAAACGCAAGATTGCGCGTAGATATTGTCAAATAATTGCAACGAACGCGAAGAGCACGCGCAACGCAAGGGAAACTAACCGCCGTGCACGAGTGGCTGGCTACGGTAAAGGAGGCGTGACGTGTAAACCAAAATACAACAGCGAAAAAGAAAAACTTCCACTCACAGGGGGTCGCAAACCTTATATACCAAGTATCGAAGCGCAAAAAAAAATAGTGCGTATTTCAAACATACACACGGCATATTAAATGTGATTGAATTAGGCAACTTGGGGCATGTTCCCGGTGCAATACATTTACGTCTTCGACCTTCGGCGAGTTAACGGCTATTGGTTATAAAGATGTGCAGATGCGATACCTATAAAAATCCTCATCAAGGCAAAGCACTTAGAAGTGCGCCGCGAGTAACACTATTTATGAACGCAAGCGTAGCTGAGTCTGAGCTCTTGTGATTCGATATGTCGGCGCCAGCGGGGTTGTCTCCACCCTGAACGGTGGCGCTGGCATCGAGGCACCCTATAACTGCTTACATGGTGCAGCCACCTGGCGGCACAAAGCTCAACCAAACACACCGCTAATATAGCAGTAAACAAGTTTTTTTCCACTTTGCTGCAGGCTCAAATTTTTGGCAGGAGCGTAATCTTCAACACGTTGTCTCTTCATATATTTCAAATGTTTTACACTTGGTTACATGAATATTAGATCTGTATTTGGCTGTTTAAGCTCTGCGCCACCAGATGGCTGGACCATGCATGCCGATCAGGCCACTCACGCACGTCTACGAAGCTCCTCCAAGACAGCGGTATGGAGGGGTATTAGTTTACGCCTCTGGCTATCCGTAAAAACACCCAGCCCGCCTGTGATTACTCGAATAACGGACACGCTCGGCGCTGCGACAGAACGCTCGCAACGCACGCTGCTTGATCGCTCTCGCTGGGGATCGACGTCCGGGCCGCTAGCGGAGAGGTTGGAGAGCCTTCGCGCGCTGGCTCAAAGACAACCGGAAGTAGACGACAACGTACGTCACAACATGACGTGGAGCCAGCGAAGGCGGAGCTTAGCCCCGATCACTCGGCGAAAGAGTTGAGGAGGAAATGCATGGCTAGGGAGGAGGGCAACTTGTAATCGTCCGTAGTTCTCCTAATATGGGACGCTTCTCTTAAACTGTGACGCGAATGTTTTACTGTAGCTGTCTCCTACACGTCTACAAAATTTGTCCGAGCCGGTTCAGGGACCTTTTAAGAAGCACTGCTATGCCGTTCGCAGAGAGGTAAACTTAGTCACTCTATGCGAGTACACTTCGCCGTTAATGTCATTTGCAGGCTGTCACACGGAATGATATAGAGACATTCTCTGTAAAACACACTCGCCAGTGAATGCACTGGATGCGCTCGCTTCGCTGCCAAGAAATATGTAGCCTCAAGATGACTGCTGGAAAAAAACATTTATAACAGGATTGGCAATAATTTTGAATTTTTTTTCCTATATTTCAAATGATCAAGTGTTTATGCGCCATAGGGAATGTGACAGGGCCATTCTTCCTCTATTCGCCTTGGTCGGAATGCTGCATCGCCCTGTAGCTTCCGATGCGTAATCGTTATAACACAGTCTCAACAAATTACTTCATTCGCAGTAAATATCACGTTAAATATCAAGTTCTCAGCATAATGCAGTGTTATATGGCAAATACTGTTAAAATAACATGCGTAAAGTTTGTCGGTACACCAAACCAATGAAGATGATTAGTGACGATAACATAATGTTTTTGTAATTATGAATGCGTAAATGGTGGTGGTGTATTGCATACGTTCTGATAATTATGATGGTGCTCAATGTTACGTGGTGCCATATATCCTTAACATCCGCGAACCGCAAAACTTTATGGGAACATCTGCTATGAGATGATGAGGAAATCTCGCTGCCAACCACTATGTGGAACCACAATGTATATCTAGTACTAATATGTGTACCCCAGTTGCAACTCCTTAATGCACTTCACCATCGCTAGTATTGTGGCTGCAACAATGTTGCAGTGGTTAGCCATCAAGGAGGTGCGCTCTATTCGAAAGTGTATGCTGCGGATCGGATGCTATCAGTATATTTAAGACTATATACCTCTTGTGTCACCATGACACATCTGTGATGGCGTATTATTCAAGCTGGAACATACCTATATCACGTACGCATGGCCGAAGTTGTCTGTACGAAAACATACCCAGTGACCCATCTTCTTCTTTCTGGGGTTTTGCATGCCAAAACCAGTTCTGATTACGAGGCACGCCGTAGTGGAGGGCTACGGATTAATTTTGACCACCTGGGGTTCTTTAACGTCCACTACAACGCAAGCACACGGGTGTTTTTGCATTTCGTCTCCATGGAAATGCGGCCGCCGCGGCCGGGATTCGATCCCGCGATCTCGTGCTCAGCTGCGCAACCCATTGACCAAAATGCTCTACTAGGGCCGACAGCAGCCAGCATCAAGTCCTCTACTCGGGCACATACCTAGAAAGCAACGTACCTGTTGCTTTCTGGTTGGCAAGAGAAAGTCAACCCGTACCTAGTGACCCACGCTTGTAGACAATTTCCATCACTTGGTATCGCAAGAGGATTAGCCGCATAACGCAAACTGCGCAATGTTCTCAGAGAATGTTAATCGCAATAAAACGGCCTCTTAGCCGGTTCACTCATTGATATTGCCATCAATTTGAAACAGCAGTTGCCTTTCACGGTTGGTACCACCTGAGTGACAGTTGTTGCGTGCAATCAACGCCATTGCGCGGAATACACGCAATCGGGCAAACTGAATTTCTGCAGCGTCCGTCACTTACGCGTAGTACACGTCGGTACCTCCACTGTCATCCGTTGTGCGGTCTTCGATGTGGCCGAACAGGTTGGGTGAGCCGTTCACAAGCATCGCCGTGCCCAACACGGCCACAATCAGCAAGACCAAGGCCACGGCGAGGGCGCACAATCGCAGGACCTCACGGCGAATGTTCCCCTCGGGAGGGCGGGGCAGGTCGAGCGTTTCCAGTGGCTCCACCCGTGGGAAGCCATCCTTATCGATGGTTATCCTATGCGTTGGTTAGGACAAGTCGAGAGAGGGGAAAAAGATGAAATAATGCAAACAGGTCTCACGCAGCCGCCTTATCACTTCAGTGACTGGGAGAACGGTGTGGGAGAACGGCTTCACTCACTGCCGCTAAGGTTACCCATATATTGCGAGCAAACGTTCAGGTAGCTGGCAGCATTGTAAGAGCGTGTTTCGAGCTTTTAAAGAAGCAAATTGTCTGCAATCGCTTTTTATGAAAGCAAAATCAGAGTTGTAGACAACATGTTATAGTTAGACAAATGACGCGGACCTTTCGTTAGGTTAATGTGGGCGCCGAAAACTGTTGTGACGCTTTTTTGTAACGTTCATTCATTTTTCTTAACGCAGTCAACAATAACGACTGAATAGTGCTACAAAATTTCGCATTGTTGTTCATATTGCTATCGTTCAAAAGCTAATTCTATATATTCATCAAGCTTTTCAGCAGAAAAGCATATTGCATATGATAGTGATATTTGTGGAAACTGTTGTAAGCAATCTGGTAATGAGGGCCATGTTATAGCGGATGTTCACGAAAACATTGAAGTAATGGGGGTAACTAAAAAGTGATACTCCAAAGTCATTTGCCTCTTTAGAGGTGTTTATGCAGTGCATAAAAAGCTTACGTGCTTTGCGGGAGAATCAAAACCGGTTGCAATTTACGTGTGTGCGCAGAATGGGGGCGATATAATGAGCGATGTTCAAGTGTTGCACATTAATTACACATTTTGTATAATATCACTTGAGCAAGTGTTTCATAGCTTGAAAACCGCATTTAACGTCCGCGCCGGAGATACGGCAAGTCTCCTGGAAGAATTCAACGCGTCACAAGGTTCTCACATTAAAAAAAGGTATCTTAAGCCTGATACTCAACGAGCATAAGGTATTTACAACCTTCGCAAAAATCTCTTACGCAAGCGCTTGAAACCGTTATACAGCCGTTATCAGCTGTTTCCTGGGGCCACAAAAGAAGTCTGAGCTACACCGAATTTATATTTGGTGCAAATAGACTGACAATTTGACTACAATTTGGAAAATGGACGTTCCTGGCTTAATTATAAACTTCTAAATAAACTTCACCTTTTTTTTCTCTAACTTGATGCCTTATACAAGGTATGTTGTAGGTTCTTCCGGTATGATTAGCCCCCTAACGAGACACCTCGTTTACACTTGGGAAAAATAAGAGAAACGTTGTTGGTAATTCAAAGTGATAAGTGCATGGGTTAACAAAAAAATTTCAGTAAATTACATAATAAAGCATTTCGGAGTCTTTAGGTGAGTTTTCGGAAGGGCACCAAATTTATTCCGCTGTCTCGAAATAGCTGTAGTCCCCAATAAAATAAAATTTGCCTGAAATGTGGGCGACGTTATGACCAATAAACATGCCAAGATAAATATGTTACTAGTGATTAGAGCATTTGTAAGAGAACAGCTTCAAATCAGTGCTTTAAAACGTCAGCCGGCGATTATTCCCTAAGTCTGCGAGTGTCCTAGGAAAATGGTACTTAACAAGAAGCTCATATTAGGTGGATTCGGGGGCCATTTTAAAAGTTACATGGTGGGAAGGTTTCACGTTGATGGCCTAATTAGGATCCTTACCAATCATTATTGAATGATTGTTTTCCCCCTGTTTCTATTCACTCCACGAGACAAATAGTGGTTTCCCCAGTTGAAAAAGACAACTGAAATTTCTCTCGCAACGACAGCAATTTCAGTCGCCACTACAGAATATTCTGCTTAATGACAGAAGTTCCTGACGTTTCCGCATTTGCGAGAGATATTTGCGACATCACGACAGAAATTCTGACACTGCAGCAGAAACATTATGTCACGACGACCAAGAGGTCTGAAGCCACAACAAAATTTATATCGCGACAACGATTTTGACGTCGCAATCAGAGCTCCCTGTCATGCCGACAGACGCTTTCTGCCACGGCGTCAGAAATGCGCCAGTTTCTGTCGTTACATGAGCTCTGAGGTCACAACGGAAATGCTTTCCTTTGTGACGCTTTCAAATTTTATGTCAGTTTCACATCGGTCGTGTAGACTATACTTTTGTTCTCTTACACGGTTTTCAAAGGTGCGTTCTCTGAATCTGGCATTGCTTATAGGATTGATACCTGTAATAAAGTCGACGGCGAATTGTCATAACTGTGCCGTGATGACACCACACAAACAATCGCCCTACCGGACTCCTCAACATCGGCCGCTGACCTAAATCATCGCAGCTGCGGAAACGGCTGAGCATCCATGTTGTTTTTTTAACGCGATGGGGTTAAGGGCACCGTGTCGCAGAAAATCTGGCGTCGGTGTCGCCGTCGGCGTTAAGCATCGGCGTCTGGCGGAAATAATGATGCCGAACCACATCATCCCGAACCACCCCGACCGGGCGGCCCCTTCACGTGGTGCAAGGCGTTAGTGAACAAAAATTGAATTTCTCAAAGTAAAATACGTCAGAAAAATAGTAAAGTACGACTTAATCACAACGTTCAGACGTGATAGCGTTGGATTGTAATTTGAATATAAGAGAAAAAAGCCTGATAAGCAGGCAGGGATCTTGGAATGCTGTCGTGTTTCACTCATAAAGCCGATGCTTAAGCGTCCTCCAATTCTGATGGTGTTTCGCTATACTTTGGTTCTAGGCAAAATTGAGGGTAATGTTGAAAACCGAGTCTTTCTAAATTTTGATCAGGCTCCATGTCGCAGAAAATACTGTGTCGGAGTCAACGGCGTCCAATAACTCTGACGCGTTCCACTCTTAGAAGCGAAGCTTAAGCGTACTCCATGTTTTTTAAGTGCGGAGCATTTTAGGAACCCGGGATGTCGTCCCTCGTCGGTGGGTGTCACGTACAACACAAGGTCTTCCGTAAGACCTAAAATTCCCCTAAAATGTATCAAATTAAGCCAAATAAGTGTAAAATAATATAAGATAAGGAAAACATCGTAAATTAACGCATTCATTAACCCGAATTATTGTAAACTCGATCAAAAACGCCAAGCTGATACCGAAACTAGTCAAGAGAGGGCGCTAGAGCCTCACAAGTGGAATGATTCAGCTAGGGCGCGCTGAAAGAGAGCTGTTCCCGCGCTCCTGGACGCTCTTTCCCGCCATTGACGCCGAGCAGCAAGCACGCTTGCAGCTACAGCGGGTGCTCGATCGCCCGTGAAAGACAGCGCCGACTAAGGGTCGATCAAGCAGTGCGCGCACGAGAAGCTGAAGTTGCTTGCCAGCGCAGGCAAGATAATCGCAACATCATGAAACGAATAGCTAAACACAAGATAAACACAGGATAAAACAAGATAAACACAAGGGAAACATCGGTAAATCAATGTTCCGCACTTCCCTAGCTTTCGCGTTGAGTGGGACTGCAATAACGCCAAGTTTACTTTCTTTGCCGCTGTTGAGATCGAGATTTGCCGCACTGGCCTGTGGACTTATACATATTGTTACGGTGAAGGAAAAGAAGAAGCTAGGTGACGCGAACGAGAGGAAGACGAAGTCTCTGGCCGTTGCCTGAACGCCATATTTCTTCGCTTGTAAATATACATCCTTCTACACTCGTGGGCCTGCTTTCTTCCTGCAACATTTTGGTGGAGGTGCGGGGTACAATCACGGAACTTCGCAGTGGACGTCATCTACCTGCCGCCACAATGGCAGATCAACCGACACAACCGACAACGCCTCAGCAGTCCACGCCAACGGTCATCCTCACTCATCTGCGGGACCCGGGGACATTTTGTGGCACGGACAACACCGACGTCGAGGACTGGCTTGCGATGTACGAACGAGTGTGCGACAACAACAGGTGGGGTCCAACAATGATGCTAGCAAACCTCATGTTTTATCTGAAAGGAACTGCGAAGCAATGGTACGATACGCATGAAGCTGACCTAACAAGCTGGGATGTCTGCAAAGAAAAAAATGCGTGACCTGTTTGGCAGACCTGTCGGTCGTCAGTTGGCAGCAAAAAAGAACTTGCATGCCGCGCTCAGACGTCCACAGAATCCTATGTCGTGTACATACAGGATGTGCTGGCTCTCTGCCGCAAGGCTGATAACACCATGACCGAGGCGGACAAGATTGGTCATATACTAAAAGGTATTGCAGACGACGCCTTCAATCTCCTGATGTGTAAGGATTGTGCCACTGTGGATGCAATTATAAAGGAGTGCCGGCGCTTCGAACAAGCGAAAGGCCGCCGCGTCCCTCAACATTTCGACAGGCTGCCCAATACCGCCGCGACATCTTCGTGCGCAGACCCGCCGCGGTTCGTTCAGCCGACAGGATCAGAAGATCTAACGCGTATCGTTCGCCGTGAGCTTGAGGCCATGGCTCCGGCTCCAATTCGTTCCGACTGTCGGGAAAGTGTGCCCGCTATCTCGCTTATACAAGCGGTCGTTCGGGAAGAAATAGCGAGTTTGGGCATTCCATCTCTCTGCTCGGTCCGCCATACGAACACCTACCAGATTTCTGCCGGCCGCTCGCTCCCAGACGCAAAGCTTCCCGCCACTCCGCCGCAACCCCGCTGACTGGTGCACACCGCATGACAGACCCATCTGTTTTAATTGTTCCGGTATTGGACACATCGCCCGTCATTGCCGTAATCGCTGGTCGTCGTCTCCTCGGTGGTCGTCTCCGAAGTCACTACCGCCAAGTACCAGACAATCGCACTTTCTCGCCCTACACGCCGCCTCGGAACATCAACGCCGACAGTGCTCCACCAAGATCCAGCCGCTCCCCGTCTCCGCAAGGCCGTCGGTCCCGTTCGCCTCTCGTTCACCGCTCTTCGTCCCCATCTGCAACCGGTCGCTTCCCTTCAGGGAAACTAGGCGGTGCAGCTCCCGGAGGTGAAGCTGCAACTCCGACCCGGCCCACAAATCCTCTGTTGACCCTGCCTACACGTGGAAACCTACTGGACATTGAAGTTGATGGTGTTCCTGTCACATCTCTCGTTGACACAGGAGCGCAGCTTTCAGTTATGAGCGCTGCTCTCCGCCGAAGGCTCAAAAAGGTTCTGACTCCCGCCGTACCGTGCACTGTGCGAGTCGCCGATGGGAGTACTTCACCTGTTCTTGGAATGTGCACAGCACGTGTGACCATTGCGGGCCATTATAGCGTTGTTTTATTTATCGTCCTCGAGCACTGTCCACACGACCTAATTTTCGGCCTCGACTTCCTTTCGAAACACTCTGCTCAAATTGACTGCTCCGCAGGTGTTGTACAGCTGGATCTGCCGCTTCCTGCCGACGCAGACACAACAACTTGTGCTTCACCCCGCTTATGTTCTGCTGAGTTTGCACGGCTGTCTCCACAGGCGGCTACCAATGTCCTCCTGACGCCCTGTCCTCCCGTACCTGATGGCGAGTACGTCGTGTCTCCGCTTACTGACGTGGTTTTGTCACGAAATATTGCCCTACCGAGCACCTTAATCCGGATCCTCGAAAACTGCGCTCGGGTGCCCATCCTCAATTTTGGATTTTCGACGCATGTGCTGCCACTCGGCATTGCCGTCGCACTTATCACTCCTTTGGATGAATTTGAGATTTCTTCTTTGGCCTCCGAATCCTTCCTGAGTGCCAACGCACCTTTGTCACCCATTCCTTCGTGCTCGACGCCTGCGGACGATGTTTGTAAGATGATCGCCCCTGACCTTCCTTCCGAGCAAACAACAGCTCTTCGTCACCTCCTGTCATCTTATCGGGATATCTTTGATTTGGACGACCGTCCACTTGGTCAGACATCTCTTGTCACGCATCGCATCAACACCGGTGACGCCAGCCCCATTCATAGGCGGCCATATCGTGTCTCCGCAACAGAAAGGGCCATAATCCAGAAAGAGGTCGACAAGATGATGGACAAGGACATCATTGAACCTTCCAGTAGCCCGTGGGCATCACCGGTTGTCTTAGTAAAGAAAAAAGACAACTCGTGGCGCTTCTGCGTTGACTACCGTCACCTCAACAAGATAACAAAGAAGGATGTTTATCCCCTGCCTCGCATTGACGACGCTCTTGACTGCCTTCACGGATCCCAATACTTTTCATCAATTGACCTCCGCTCCGGGTATTGGCAGATTAGCGTACGACGAGATGGACCGCGAGAAAACCGCCTTCGTCACACCGGACGGTCTGTACCAATTTAAAGTCATGCCCTTTGGATTATGCAATGCGCCAGCTACATTCGAGCGCATGATGGACTCTCTGCTGCGCGGCTTGAAGTGGTCTACATGCCTCTGTTACCTCGACGATGTGATTGTCTTTTCGTCGAACTTTGAGAGCCACCTGAGGCGCCTCACGACCATACTCTCCGTGTTTCGCAGGGCTGGCCTTCAGCTAAACTCCTCCAAGTGCCATTTCGGTCGCCGTGAAATTACCATGCTCGGCCATCTCGTAAACGCCGCCGGAATCCAACCTGATCCACAGAAAGTCCACGCTGTGCGCAATTTTCCTGTACCTTGTTCAACAAACGATGTCCGTAGTTTTCTGGGCTTATGCTCTTATTTCCGACGATTTGTGAAACAATTTGCCGACATCGCTCGCCCTCTCACTGACCTTCTTAAGAAAGATGCCTCTTTCTCTTGGGGACCACGGCAGGAGCAAGCCTTCTCTACCCTGATCGAGCGGCTTACAACCTCCCCGATTCTGTCACACTTTGACCCTTCTGCACCTACTGAAGTACGAACTGATGCGAGTGGTTATGGCATCGGCGCTATCCTCGCTCGACGTCAACAGGGCCACGATCGTGTCATCGCTTACGCCAGCCGCCTTCTTTCCACGCCCGAGCGAAATTACTCCATCACTGAGAGGGAATGCCTCGCGCTTGTATGGGCGGTCGCGAAATTTCGGCCGTACCTTTTCGGTCGGAGCTTCTGCAGTCGTAACCGATCATCACGCCCTCTGCTGGCTCTCCTCTTTGAAGGACCCAACTGGACGACTTGCACGTTGGGCATTGCGTCTACAAGAACATACATTTTCTATTACGTACAAGTCAGGGCGCCTGCATAAAGACGCTGACTGCCTGTCCCGCAATCCTGTGGATCAACCAGACGATACCGATGAAGACTCGGACATCAGTATTCTGTCTCTCTCCGGCTTTCTCCATATTGGCGACGAGCAACGCCAAGATCCTGTTCTTCGAACACTTATGGAACGCCTAAGCTCCTCGCCTAATGACCCGTCTCTGCGGATGTTCACCTTGCGCGATGGAACTTTATACCGTCGTAGTGTTCGTCCTGATGGCCCGGAGCTGCTCCTAGTCATTCCAAAGCACCTTCGACTGGCCGTGCTCCAGCAACTTCACGACGATCCTACTTCTGGACATCTGGGCATCACTCGTACTTACGACCGCCTGCGGCGCCGCTTCTTCTGGCCCGGCATTTATCGCTCTGTGCGCCGTTATGTCACTTCTTGCGACCTGTGTCAGCGCCGCAAGACGCCTGCTATGCCTCCTGCTGGTTTGCTTCAAGCAATTGCTATCCCTACAGAGCCCTTCTTCCGTGTGGGCCTCGACCTCCTTGGCCCCTTTCCTATTTCTATGAAAGGAAACAAATGGATTGTTGTAGCAACAGATTATGCCACGAGATATGCCATTACACGAGCGATGCCAACCAGCTGCGCTACAGATGTCGCCGACTTCCTACTATACGACGTCATCCTGCACCACGGCGCCCCTCGCCAGTTACTCACGGATCGCGGCCGCTACTTTCTCTCGAAGGTCGTCGATGATCTGCTCCGCTCCTGTTCTACAGAACACCAGCTCGCTACCGCATACCACCCTCAAACGAACGGCCTCACCGAACGACTCAACCGCACACTAACCGAAATGCTGGCCCTGTACGTTTCCGACGATCACCGCGACTGGGACGTCGCTTTACCGTACATCACTTTCGCATACAACTCGTCCCGTCACGATACTGCCGGATTCTCCCCATTTTACCTTTTGTATGGCCGCGACCCCACCTTGCCCTTCGACACGTTGCTATCTTCCGCAGTACAATCACCCAGCACTGGTTACGCTCGCGATGCTATTGTCTTAGCCGCCCAGGCCCGAGAGGTCGCGCGTCATCGCCTCACAGTCTCGCAAGCTTCTCAAAAACGACGCTACGACCTTCGGCACCGAGACCACCATTTTTCACCTGGTTCCCTTGTCCTTCTCTGGACGCCTTCACGTCGAGTCGGCTTGTCGGAAAAACTCCTTTCCCGTTATTCTGGTCCATACCAGATCTTACGACAACTGTCCGACGTGACATACGAGATCGCCCCAGTCGGTCAGCCTTCAGTGTCTCCCAACGTCACCAGCGATGTTGTTCACGTCGCCAGGCTCAAGCCCTATGTCTCCCCATTAAGCGACGCTCCATAACCTGCACCGGGACGGAGCTAACCCCACCGGGAGGGTGATGTTACGGTGAAGGAAAAGAAGAAGCTAGGTGACGCGAACGAGAGGAAGACGAAGTCTCTGGCCGTTGCCTGAACGCCATATTTCTTCGCTTGTAAATATACATCCTTCTACACTCGTGGGCCTGCTTTCTTCCTGCAACAATATTGTTGTGCCGTCACATTAGTTATTTGCAAGAAATATTGCATACGCTCTTGCCAAGCGGAAAAAAAGTTTTGAGTTGTTCTACAAGGCTGTGTGAAAATCTCTCACTCGGGTGTCAGTATTCGGGAATAGGCACTACTGTGAGAATCCGCTTTTCTGTCTAAATGAGCATTTATCCATAAATGCTTATGTAGCTGTTTTGAACTGAACAAACAAATTATATACGCCATCAGAAGTGGAAAGAGCGAGAGACAACTGTCGAAATTAGCGGTAACAACCCTTAAAGCACCCCCCGTGGCCGTTTTGTATTGCTGATTTTGTTCGCTTATATATATATATATATATATATATATATCGCAAAACAAGATGATTGTTCTAGCACCCCACGGAATACTCACTGATAGTACCAAACTTCTAGAGAAGCACCAGCTCATATGCGGGGTGACAGCGCACCTTGAATATACACGTACAAATGTAAACAGTGTAGACAGATTTTTTTCCTGTTTGGCATGGTCAAAATGTACGAGTACAAGCAGGTTCGGCGTGGCGTAATGAGAAAATACTGGGTTCAGTAGTATTACGTCGCAAGTTTCAATTCCCACCTGAGAAATTAAAAAAAATTTATATTTTTTTTTACTTTTCACTGTTTACTTTTTTACACGAACACATTTACATACCGCTAGAGAGCTCCCTCTCATTTTTATTTAAATATTGCTCAAGAACTGCAATACGTCAGACTACAGGACGCCCCAAAATACGACAGACTGAAATTACCTGTTTTGTTTTAACGGGGTCCGCTATGCCGTCGGTGAAGTAAACCAGGCACTTTCGTGAAAGTAATAGATAGTGTATTGTAATGTGCAGGCATAGTTAAAAATTTGTGGGTCAATTTTGGCCATTGCAGTAAGATATATTTGAGCACTCTGAAGTGGTCTGACTGTGTTTCACGAACGGAGCATAATTTATCCCGACGTCCTGAGACAGCTGTCCTTTCCACTGCAGATAGGTTTGCTCGAAAGCGGGCACATTCCGGGAAATCTGCATGCGAATTTAGATAAGCATATATTCGTAAATATCATGTGTAAAACACCATGATAAATTGCTCTAAAGCGTGGTAAGGCCGATATTTGTCATGTTACGCAATGTTTCCCCTTACGCAATGTGCCAAGTGAAGTGCACGTCATACTGAATCATATTTGGTGAATATCGGGGGCAGTGTTAAGGTAAAATATGTCAAGGCTATTACGCTTCCGGGTTATTTAGGATATCAGGAAAATATTTTCACATTGTAAGGGCGTTATGCGAGGCACCGAGAGTGTTTCCAGTAAGGTAAAGGGGTTGAGATTTTTGTAATTCATGATTGTAGGGAGCAAGCAATGGGTACCCTATTACAAAAACCAGCGTCTTCCAGTGCCTTCCAGTGTGAAACCAGCGATTTTTTTTTACACTGGATCGCACTGGGGAAGCTGGCTCTCGCTGGCTCTCGCTGGCGCTCGCTGGGAGTCACTGGCTCACCAAAACGTTTCACAGTGCATACTGATTACTTCACTGATGGTTTCTTTGCTAGAGTAACGCAAAGGGATATCGTCAGAGGACAAGTGAACGTGATGTACCTCTGATGGGCCAGCACACCGGCTCTTCTGTTGAACAACACCAATAGCGTCTATCCCTGCACATTCTCCATAGAAAAATACAAACTAAGTGAAACTGCTGATTGCGTAACGTCTCGCAAGTAAGGCTACGCACATAGATGATCCACTAATTAATTTGCACAACTTCTTTATGTAGCCAATCACCATACGCAGCGCCAAATAACTTTAGTGAAGCTGTTAGAAAAATGATAAAATATACAATTATCATTCCGACAAAGTGCGGTCATGAGCCCTTTTATTGCGATAGCAATTATATGAACACTCCAAGCGCATTTCTGCCGGCGACGTCGCCGTGAGGTTCCGTATTAAGTCAAACGTCTATAAAATCGTCGCCGCGTGCCATACGCTGTGTGTGCGAGCTAAAGCGTACGAGGGTGAGCCGGCACTCGCGGATCAATGTAGCGCACGCGAGGGCTGAAGGCAGGCCGGCAGCGCGCGGTCTTATTTCATGCGCGAGGCGCGGGGGCGACGTGAGGGACTGGGGGGGGGGGGGGGTACGTTCTGCTTCTGTCGGGTGTTGCGCACAGCAACACCCGACGCCTCTTCCTCTTCATAATCACAATCGCGCTCTCTCTCTCAGCGCGACCGTTCGGGAACAGTATCTTGAAAGCGATCTTCGCATGTGCTGTGCTTCGTAAGTTTAGTTCGCGTTGAAGTGAGACGAGACACAGCGCGAAGATAAATGTACCCGCTGCGGCTGGCGCGCTTTCTCACTCCAGCGTTTTCACAGCGAGTTTCAGCGGTCATCTAGGGAGATGTGTTCATGTTTACCTGAGTGCGCGTGACACCGGGCTTGTTTATTTAGATGGTGAGCGAACGTTTGCAACTTTATACGGCCCATTAAACTAATGTCCTTGCTTCGTATAGCTCTCTACTAATTTGCTATCGCAATCGATGTTTCGCCTTTCGCCGCTAAGATAAGGTTTGTGCAGCAATTTACGCTGGCTATTAAACAAATGTCGCAGTTTCGTGCGAAGCCGAATCATCGATTGTGATAGCAAATCATTATACAACTATACCAACTAAGGATAGTAGTTTTCTCGGCCTTGTAAACTTGTAAACATTCGCTAACTAAATGAACAGGTACGGCGTAATGCATCCACAGGTAAACTTGAACACATCTCGTTCGATAACTGCAGAAACTCGCTGTCAAAACGCTGCAGTGAGGAGGCGCTGCAGCAGGAGCGAGCGAATTGACCTTCGTGCTGTCTCTCTCTTCAACGCGAAATAAACGTCGAAAGCACTGCGCATACGAAGCTACCGGCACTAGTTGCACTGAGTTGCACGCCGCCGGTGTAAAACGCCCCTCCCCCCTCCCCCCGTGCCTCGTGCGCGATAGAAGAAGCGTACTTCCGCTCCGGCTTTCTCTCTCGCGCGCGCGAGATTGAGCCGCTATCGTCGGCCGACCCTCGCAAGGTTTTTACTCGCACATACAGCGTACGGCGCGCGGCGACTAATTTGCTGTATTTGGAGCTTATACAGAAACTCACAGTGACAGTCCACGGCCCCGTCCATGACCATGGCCGAAATGCGCTTGTAGTGTCCATAAAATTGCAACCGCAATAAAAAAGTCCAATTAGAGAAGTAAATAATTTTTGAAGTAAGGGCCAAACTTCTATTGCGTAGGCTTCATTGCATTATAAAACACTTAAGTTTAGTTGGTTTTCAACGCCGTATATCCTCTGAAATAAATTTGTCGGCGCTTTACTCACAGCGAGCGAAATACGACAACGTTCAGGTGAACGTTCCCCGCTCACCACGGCCCCATTAGTTCCAAAATGAGGAGGAGGAGGTAAATCATTTATGCTCACAAGGTTGCCTCTATGGACGAATGGGAAAGTGGGGTGTGTGAAGAAAATAAGCTTGTTTAGTGGCCCGACCGAAATCCGAGTAGCCGCCCTGACAAACGGGTTCAGATCCGCCAGTGAATGCTCCACTCGACCTCAAAGGCCAACTGCCCACATATCGTGCGCTTCTTTTTCTCGGTAAGCTCCGTTGGCCGGATCCACTACTCGTAGCTGTTCACGCCCGCAAAATTAGGATGCGGCTGCGTAGCAATTGGTGTGTCGAATAGTTTCATCATACTTTGCCAATATTTGGGAGGAATTCTTCGCCATATTCTGCGTATTTGGGTCGTACTGACGCTGTAAGTGCAGTATCTGCTTCGTTATTTAGTAGAACCACATTTGTGGTCCATATGCTGGGCCTTTGGGTGTCCCGAGTTGCAAAATAGGAAGAGAACGACGCTGACTTCTGCAACCAGCTGGCCGCTCTCGCGCTCACCTTCGCGACCTGAAACAAACGACCCACTTCAGCCAGAAGGGTGATAAACGGCCTCCTTCGCGCATGACAGAGTGGTGAAAGTGCCGGCGCTGTGAATCTGGACAAGCACTGCAAGTTCTCGCAGTGGTCCCGAAAGTGATTTGGAAGAACCAACTGCGCCCACTAGCCTTCTCGGCTAACGCCTGGAAGCGGCAAGCTTTCAGCTCTGGTGTAAGCTTTTGATGGTCGCGAATTGCATGTTCCGCACGTCGGTCACAGCCTATGTAATATCGAAGCGATTACCGAGTCAGGCAATGATCAGAATTGGTTCCTTCAAATCATTTTAGGGTCACTGTGATGTCGCGTCTGGCAGGCGCGTAATCCCGTTGCGTTTTTTTTTCGTATTTCACGCTTTAAAAATGAAGCGAGTATAATAATTGTGTAGCACATTACGCGTAGAACGCGACTGAATTGAGTGTTTTAGAACGCAAAGACAGCTTTCCCATTGAGTCTGGCCATTAGTTAGAAATTTGACACTCGTTTTTTATAATGTTTTCTAATTAGGTAGGTGATTGGTACACAAGAATTATCTCAACGCGGAAGGGCACTGGTGAATGACCTAACACCGTAGGTTTAGTAATGCTATAACTGTACCAGTTTTTTTAAGACATTGGCTCACCTCAGCCAGGAAGCATGTGTAAACACATCTTGCGATGATTCAAACCGTTAGTACTTTCCGCATTTTTACCTTGGTTTGTGTTGTCATTTTGGTTTGATCATCCGTGGAAAATGCTGCCCAAGAAAACTATGAACGTGCATCGACAACCTAGTGTTGTAATACTGCAGCAGCGAGGGAGTTGCATGCCACTCCATGGGTGGTTGAGCTGCAATCGTGTGAACGTCGACCCACCTGGGCAGCGCCGAGCTGTCGCCCTTGAGTCGGAGTATGGACAAGCCCCACGGCAACGCGTGCACGTAGCCAGCCCTCGACGGTGGCAGTGACCGCATCGACTGCCCTCTCTTCCTCGGCCGTTGACTTGGCAGTGACATTGCGCTGCACAGTAAATACAATATGACAGCATGCAATGCACAGACAATACATTGTCTAGCCATTTACCGCCTATTTAGAAGTTCAGATGATTATCTGGTTCTTCAGCAAGACCTCGAACAAATTATTAGCTGGTGCAATAAATGGCTAATTTCTTTAAACACCTCAAAGTGCAAAGTAATGTAATTAAAGCCGACAACTTCACTGTATCTTTACCATATTGATATTACCCCGTGGCAATGGCTACGCAATATAAGTATCTAGGAGTTCTATTCACATCGAATGTTTCTTGTTCACAACACATCACGTCCATATCAGCTAACGCATCCCGACTGTTGGGATACCTGTGACGCTGCTTAAGAAATGTGCCTTCTAATGTTCGTAAGCTAGCTTATCTAACTGTCGTTCGTCCCCAGCTTGAGTATGCCTCTCCATTTGGTCCCCTCACCAGAAATACTCAATTGAATTGAAAGAACGGATTCAGAACAGGGAAGCTGATTCACCTTATACGATTACAGCTACCAGTCAAATGTAACGGAAACAAAACTTAAACTTTCATTAGAATCCTTGAACACTCGCCGAGGCAATACGCTGTTAACACTGGCTCACAAATTCATTCACTCCCCTCGAGCACCGGAATGCTTGAAACAACCCTACTCCACGTCACACAGGCTGCACAATAATTTCAGCTATGCCCGCATTTACGGTTCTGCACAAGCACCCCAATACTCAGCTCTTCCTCGTGCTGTCAGGCTTTGGAATTCTCTCACGGTTAGCACCGCATGCCTGTACAACAATGATTCATTCCGTGACGCCTTGACCGATTGTATGACTAATAAAATGTGAGGTTTTACGGTTGTCGCGTCATGTATGCTTGTATTTTCACTGTTTGCACCTTATTGTCTCGTTAGTGCCGTTATGTCGCTGTGTTTACCGTTATTTCGCCATGTCGCGGTAGTGCCGAGGTTGTGGTTGCGGTTGTGTTATGTAAATTTCGTTTTTATGTATGTCATATACTCTAAGTATTTCCATGTACTGCCCTCCATACTCAATGCTTCAATTGAGGCCTCTAAGGTATTTTTAAATAAATAAATAACAAAAAACTGACGCAGTTTTGCTCCAAAGTCGAAGCATCAATTGCGATAGCAAATAGTAGAGAGTAGTTTTATCGGCTACATAAACATGCACACATTCGCTTAGTAACTGAATTAACAAGCGTGGTGTCAGCGCGCACGAGCAAACAAGAATAGATCACACTCGATTACTGCAGACAACCACTGTAAAAGCGCTGGCGTGAGCAAGCGCGCCCGTCACAGCAAGCGAATGTTCGTGCAGTCTACCGTTTCAACAGAAACTGAGCGGCGAAAGCACAGCTGCGCATACAAAGGTCAAAGCCGTGTGGAGATCGCTTTCAAGATCGCTGTCAAGAGCCTGCACCCGCGCAAAGGTACGCAGTTGTCAGAGTAGAAGCCGCCCCGCCTCTCTCCCGCGATGCCTTCCCGCTTTCCTCCTTTCGCGAGAGAAATTGAGTCGCCAGTCGCCCGGTTACAAGATACACATTTGGTGGCGCAGCACAGCGTCGCCCCCTTCCCTCCCTTCCGTACCCTCACGGCCTTTCGCGCGACGGAAGAAGTCGCGTTCGCTCTCCGCCGTGCGATCGCTCTCCGTGAAAGCGCGCGTCCCCTGCGTACTTTCACTCGCCCATATGGCGCTCTGCGATGATTTTATCGTCTTTGGACTTTATACGGAAGCTCACGGCGATGGTGACAGCAAAAATCCGCTTGAGGTGTCCATATAATTGCTATCGCAATAATGAAATAATACATAAATAATTTATTAAATCATAAGACGCTTGGCATGATTTCGCGGGTGCTTCGGTGTCTTATCTTCGTTGGAATGATCACGTCACCTACATACACAAGAAAGTCATGAGAAAACTAGGGTACTTACGGCGAACACTTCCCAAGCTTCAAGCGATGTAAAACTCTTGGCCTATAACACGTCTATAAGGCCAACACTTGAATGCGCTGTGGCACTATGGGATCCGCACACAAATATAAATATAAGGAATCTAGAAAATACTCAACGAAAGGCAGCAAGGTTTATTCTTATTATTGCGATAGCAATTCTATGGACACTCCAAAGCAGATTTCTGCCATCGGCATCGCCGTCGCCGTGAGGTTCTGTATGACGTCAACGGCGATGAAATTGTCGCCGCGCTCCGGGCGCTGTATGTGCGAATGAAAGGGCGCTAGGGACGCGCGCTTTCACGGGGAGCGAACGCACGTCGGAGAGCAAACGCGTGTTCTGCGCCGTGCTCCCTGAAGGGCGGCAGAAATCAGCGTCTCTTTCCTCCTTTCCACATATACAGAGCAAAGACAAATTTTTCCGTCGCGCGAAAGGTTGTGGGGCGACGTGAGGGAGGGAGGGGAGGCGACGTTTAGCTGCGGCACCAAATACGTATTTATATAAGAACGCCGCGCGCGTTCGATGCGAACGCGGGCAAAACGCTGACAGCGTCGACAACAGTTCTGCGCGTTGCTGGTGCTGCTGCATGTCCAAGCTTATACAGCTGATAAAACTACTATCCTTACTCCGTGTAGCTCTCTACTAATTTTCTATCGCAATTGGTGCTTCGCCTTTCGGGTGAAACTACGACAATTTTTTTTTCGTACAGCAGCAAAACATCGCCCAACTGCCCTATTAATTTCTGTAAATCTAGAAACCCTACAAACAAGACGCTATCGCGAAAGGCTAAAGACATTCTACATGATATACCATCATAGCCTTGGAATTAACAAAAGCACGTATTTGAAACCTCTTACACAGCGCCCCACTCGTTTTCCCACTCAAAAAAGTTAGCGATATTTCTTGCAGAACTAACACTTACATGAATTCCTTCTTCCCCCGTACCATCCGTGATTGGAATCGTTTGCCCAGAGAAGTATTCGAGAGCCCTTCCGTTGCCGCTTTCGCTGCCGCACTTCAAATGTGAAATGATAATGTCTTATCGTCAATGGTCTAGCAGCGTTCCATGAAAGCGTCGCACTTATCTCTTGCCATTCTTTAGTTGACGTTTTTCCAGTTATGTTTTCTTGATATTGTGCACCACGTTGACATGCCTAACGCATCTAACCAAATACTTTTCTTTTTTTTACATTACCAAGTGTTGAGCAACGCTCTGTCTAATGCACCCCCACACGTGTTCATATATGAACTATGACATCTGGAATTTTATTATTGTATTCAGTGCCGTACTTGACACCCCAATCGCATTTCTCCAGTTCCGTTGGCTTGTATGTGTGTTCTTTTTGTTGTTCAAGTACATTTGTACCGAAAAGTGTAACACACTCCTGCGTAAGGCCTGGAATTCAGGCTAGCAGTACTCAATAAATAAAAATAAAAAGACAGGTCCCGGCAATCGAGCTTACGAATAACTTATATAGGAAATCCAAGAGTTGCAGCAGCGACTGTTTCAGACTCATCGCGTGTTGACCGCATTCGCACCACATCAATAAATATCTATCTAAACCAACAACTCATTGAATGAAGGAATGGTTGGACAGATAATTTATTGCGCAGAGGAATGTGAGTCTGTGACCGAGTGAAGAAATGAGGGATGTATCGAATGTACAATGGAACAAAAACATGAATAATTGGCTATATTTTGATGAAACACTCAAAAACAACAAATATAAGAGAAATTGAATGAGTGAATGTCCTAACTAAAGAGTGAACACACTTGGGCATGTGACCATTCTCCTGAAATATACAAAGGTCCATCGCTGCTGGCAGTGATGCAAACGCAGCCAATGTATTATAGCGAAATTAACAGAAGGCATTATCCCCGTAATTAAAAAAAATTATCAGCCTGATGAAGTACCATGAGGAAAGCCCAATGTAGCGCACCTGCGATGAGCTGTAATGAGACGAAAATGCTAACCTAACCTCGACTCCCTCACCATAAGGCTAAAAAATTCGTTTGCCAGTGGTCCTTCAACCAAATCCACCCTGTCCTAATTTCGCCACGACCAGCAGTTCTTATCTTGGTTCGTCCGTTTCCACGGAATGTGCACCCTGTGCACAATGTAGGGAGGCCAATGGCGAGAGCTAGGGCTTTGTTGCGTGAAGCAAAAGATCAGGAGGAGGAGTCTGCGTTCGTTGATGCGGCATGGATTAATGGGAAAGATGGTTATTTGGTGGTGGTGGTAGATGGAAAAGGGAGCGTTCGAAATGCCGCTTCCATTTATAGAAAGGATCCGGGGGTTTCTGAGCAGGTGGCTATTGCTTTAGCACTACTTGATTCAGGAAGAGTTTCGGTGTTTAGTGACTCGCGATCAGCGATTAAAGCCTTCGCGAGGGGACTTGTTGCGGAACCGGCTTACAGACTGCTGCAGGGTAGGGATATCACTCCGCATACAGTTACTTGGTTTCCGGCGCACATGGGGTCAGTGGAGAGAGCCCCGCGTAACCTCAACGAGGTGGCGCGCAGGGAGGCACGAGGATTAGTGTGCCGTGCCTCCCTGATGGGGCTGTATCTCCCGCTCCTGAGTTCAGGGACCAGATGTTAACCTACAACGAGATCACCAAGCACTATTACTTAGAGCGCAGGGCATTCCCCCTGCCACATTCTAAATTAAATAGGCCACAGGCGGTTACATTGAGACTTCTGCAGACACGGACGTACCCTAACCCGGTAGTCATGAATCAAATTAATCCGGACTGTGGGGTTTCAGTCTGTTGCAGTAAGTGTGGCGGTTTGGTCGATTTAGAACACATGCTCTGGCGCTGCTCGGCGTTGGCCGGTGATGGTTCTCAAGGTGAACGGTGGTGGCAGCGCATGCTGCACAGTGAAGTGCTGGCGGACCAACTCGGGGCAGTCCAGAATGCCCGTGTGGCGGCAGAGGGGCTCGGCCTCTTTGTCTCGACGTGGGAGCGGCCCGCATCAGTCCCAGACTGATTCCTCAGGACCCAAATAAAGTTCTTCATACCATACCAGTTCTTATCTGCCTGCAGTGAGTCCGCCCTGTTTTAAAACCAATCCCAATGCCTCTAACTGAAAACCGCTTATTTGGTGTACACATTACGTGACCATCTTAACACCACTGTGTCCCTAACTCTAAAATAATGAATCACACACGCTCGCTATACCCTAGACAGGAGTAATTGAAGATTCCTGGGAGAGGTCTTCGTGCTGGGGTGGGCACAAAAATTAGGCTGATGATGAAGAATCTGATACACCTAGCTAAACTCGTATGTAACTTACGTCATTCGCGATCTTAATCTTATCCGACAATAATTTACATTCGCATTATTCTTTCCACAGGTACTGTTCCAACACTTTTTCTAACTACCGAAAACGTTCGCCATACATTCGCGGTTGAGATTTCCTTTGGCTTAAAAGTCGCGTTGATATTTGATTCGGACATTTTGTTTCACTGACATTGTCACTAATGAAGTGGTTTGTGCAATGCAATGAAAACGATCGAATGTGAACCGCCAATTCCACCTTAAATTTGAGGAAACAAAGAGTGCAGCCCTACCTTTGTGGGCTCTCTTCTTCTTTTTCTTCGACTGCGAATCACTCTTGCTAGAAACAGAATTATCCGTCAAAATTGACATGAGCACTTTTCATGAAAACAAACCAAATAAAAATGTTTACAATCACTAATAATAAAATATAGGTAGTACACAACAATAAGTTAACAGGAACAAGTACTTCGTATTATGTTTCCTTTATGAACAATAGACAATACCCCCGTCGTGAGTACGGGCCTTAACCTGAAGGAAGAACAAGAAGAAACAGGATGTCCTTGTTCCGTTGTGAAACGGCTCAACCCAGTCACAGGGAACGGCCATAGAACGGGCGGTGAAAAAAATGTCTTTATCGATTTTTAAAAGAATGTATACTGTTACATATATGCGTGATCAAATATCTAAGTATTGCTTTAAAGCTTATGTGAGCATAAGAAATAAAAACAACAATTTTAGCATGCAATTCTTTATGTCTCGTACAGAAAGTTGCTCAGGGCCTCACAAACGTTTCCTGGTAGTAATTTAGTGCGGTAACCCCAAAGGAAAGAATTACTGCAAGAGTCAAATTCAAGCCAAGGTTCTGGAAGGGTTCTTGTAAATACTTTTTCGTTTGAATAATGCACCGGCGACACGCTAAAAATAAACGTTGGAGAGAGTCACTCTCATTGCATAAAGGACGAAAGGCGATATAGTCAGACCCGACCCCTAGAAGTAAACGTTCAGTGTGGGAACTCGGCACCATTGTCTCGTAATTGTTACGTGAATTTTTCCATTGAAGCACCATTTGTTGTTCCAATGAAAATTGAGATGCGGAAAATAAGATGTTGACAACGATGATTTGGCGAAGTGATTAATGAGAAAGCATTATCTCGCTCACGAGGTGGAAAATACGGCATTGGCGTGACAACGAGCAAAGTGGCCAAGGTCCAAGTGAGTCAATCGAGGCAGTAGTAGCAGTAGTAGTAGTAGTAGTAGTAGTAGTAGTAGTAGTAGTAGTAGTAGTAGTAGTAGTAGTAGTAGTAGTAGTAGTAGTTGTTGTTGTAGCAGTAGAAGTAGAAACTTTGATTTATTGTTTTGTAATGAAGCCCCAGAGTACTAGTAGTTGTAGCAGTAGTAGTAGAAAATTTGATTTATTGTTTTGTAATGAAGTCCCAGAGGGTGGAGCCCTCCTTCCAGGGCCCCATTTGCGGCTGCTATCCGGCTGGCCCGGTCGATCAGGTATCGCAGGTCGTCCAAGGCTGTGCTGAAAAGAGCGACTTCCCACTGGGATAGGGAGGTGTTGGGCAGTTGATCACGTCAATTAAGGCCAAGGTAATTAAGACAGGTTTTGTTAAGCGAGAGTTCATTATGACACTCGAACCAATGACCAGTGGTGGGAGTGGAACGCACGACCATTGCTGTTAATTAAGAGAAGGGTGTTTTGTGCACAATTGATTAAGATATAATTAATTAGCGCACTTGAACTCACGACTTTTGGTGGGAATTGAACTTGCGACGTTGTTGTGGTAATTAAGGTGGAGTTAATTAATGAACAGTTATTTGAGGTAGATTTAATTAGGGCACGGGTTTAACCGAATTAATGCACTCGAACCCCTGACCTTTGGTGGTAGTCGAACCCTCGACTTGACGTAGGTGACGTAGGGAAAATGAGGATTAAAGGACCATTGTGAGATATAGGCGAGTGCATCTGCATATTCATTTAAGGCTGAACCTTAGTTGTCTGGCACCCACACCAAACAAATGAGACGTAACAGCCTTGAGAGGAGATTATAAATTGTTTCTAATGATTCTGACAATTTCGACATGGTTAGTGAAGAACAGACAGACAGACAATCGGTTGAAATTATTGGCTGATGACAGGGTGATGGTAATGATGATGATTCGTAAGGCTAAAACAATTTCCAGTAATTCCACCTGAATGATAGGCGTAGAATGCAATAGTCGAATGAAAATAGAGGAATTTCGGTATGGTTGTACAATTCCGACACCTGCCTTCTTTTCACAGATGGAGATCAGTCGCTATAACTGTGTTTGTATCTAAGTGTTGAAGGTGGTCTCCAAAAATACCATTCAGATACTCATAGGTAAAATGTTTAGCATTGTTTGGAAAAATATCATCAAATTCAATTTTGGCTATTTGAACACAGGAATTGAGTAAGGCCACTTCGCCTAGGTGAACGTTTAATGTGTTCAATAGTTTTTGTACGAAAGCAACTTGAGGTCAACGTGAGGCATCTCATTGATGGTTAAAAAATGAGGCCGAATAAGTAATAAAAACATATAAGTAATAATAACATATTGAGACCTCCTCTGGGTAGATGCATATATCTTCGAAAAAGTTGCACTGTTAGGATATGCAATCGCACGATAAGAGAAGGGAAGCGTGCGTCTTGATATAAGATATAATTCGCGACGAATTGAGGAAGCCGAATACATAAATATGATGCCTCTCATTCTAATAGAACCAGAGTCCGAATTTTGTATGCAGGTCTGCACGTAGCCAAAGTCTATTATCGGGCGAACTTCCATACAAGTACAATAATCATAACGAGGGCAAGTCGGCGTAATCCTGATCCACTGCTGCTTAGTCTACACAGCATTCCTACTGCGCGTGCTCCCTTTGAGGCAATATGTTTTACATACGGACTTCAGTTAAACTGTTCCGGGTATATGACACCCGAATATTTGAGCCTAATTCACCTGCGGGATACTCTCTTGTTGATAAGAATCGAAATTTGCACAGAAACGCCTTGAGGGAAATTAGAATGGGGCTTAATTAATAATTAAGAACGAGATGAGGGTCATCAAGCCACTCTTATAGGCTACTCTATATAGGCTTCAAGGCTACTCTTATAGCACTGTAGCTTTTGGTAAAATGCATGCATATTTACCGATGCAGCAAAAAAACGGGATGTGATCGGCGTATACGTATACGTACGCATGCACATCCTTGCAAAGGTACAGTCCTCAGTAAATATTCAACAGGAATGGCGATAGGGCTGCTCCTTGGGGTCGACCTCTAAACTTTTTATGCGGTAATGAAGACAATCCGCATTGAGAGCAGTAAAATTCCCTGCTGTTTAAAAATTCATAAACCTACGTGACAGAATAACTTTCTAGACCTGCCTTCTGAAGCGCATTTATTTGGCTTACAGGCTCTACGATACACTGATGTACGCTTTAGTGATATCCAAAGATACTAAGGCAGCAAATATTTTGCTGTCATTGAGCTAGTTTAATTGGACTTCTACGTCGTCATCTACGGGCACACCAAATCGAGCAACGTCTGAAGCCAATTTGGCACGGGTATAAATTTCTGTTCTCCATCAGCCAATTATCCATGCGGTCGTGTAAGGTTCTTTCAATGAGTTTTACTAGGTTAGATGTAAGTGATATTGGCCTAATGTTATCTAAGATGTAGCCGGCGTCTTGCTTTTTCAATAATGGGATTACTTTTGGAAGTCTCAATTCCGGAGTAATCCACGAATTTTTAATAGAATGGCTTATAATAGGCAATCATCATCATCATCAACCCATATTTTATGTCCACTGCAGGACGAAGGCCTCTCCCTGCGATCTCCAATTACCCCTGTCTTGCACTAGCGTATTCCAACTTCCGCCTGCAAATTTCCTAACTTCATCATCCCATCTGGTTTTCTGCCGACCTCAACTGCGCTTTCCTTCTCTTGGTATCTATTCTGTAACCCTAATGGTCCACCGGTTAAAAAGGAGACATAATCTCTCCAATGTTATTCACTGCATGCTTAGGAGAAGTATTCAACCTCTTAGACTGAGAAGGCTTAGGAGTGAGGAGCAACGGCGAATATCTCAGCAACCTTTGGTTTGTAGATGACATTGTCCTATTCAGCAACAATGGAGACGAATTACCGCAAATGATTGAGGACCTTAATCGAGAAAGTGTAAAAATTGGGTTGAAGATGAATATGCAGGAGACAAAGATAATGTTCAATAGCCTGGCAAGGGAACAAGAACTCAGGATCGCCAGTCAGCCTCTAGAGTCTGTAAAGGAGTACGTTTATCTAGGTCAATTACTCAAAGGGGACCCTGATCACGAGAAAGAAATTTACAGAAGAATAAAATTGCGTTGTGTAGCATACAGCAGGCATTGCCAAATCCTGACTGGGAGCTTGCCACTGTCGTTGAAAAGAAAAGTGTACAATCATTGCATTCTGCAGGTGCTAACCTATGGGGCAGAAACTTGTAGGTTAACAAAGAAGCTCGAGAAGAAGTTAAGAACTGCACAAAGAGCGATGGAACGAAAAATCTTGGGACTAACGTTAAGAGACAGGAAGAAAGCGGTGTGGATCAGAGAACAAATGGGTATAACCGATATTCTAGTTGTCATTAAGCGGAAGAAATGGAGCTGGGCAAGTCATGTAATGCGTAGGATGGATAATAAGCAATGCGTGATCTTAAATAAAGCTTTTATTATTGACGTAGTATTGCCATCGGGATCTGTAGCTGAATTAAGCAGCTGGCTTACTACGCTTGTCAGATATGAAACTAGTTTCAAAGCCTTCACCATGAGTATCTGACCCAGCGGTATAAAACAAAATCTACTTAAAGCGATTATTACATTTTTAGGAATATATTCCATAGATTTGGCTCATTGGCAGGGTGATCGAACCACACAGTCGACGTTTTTCCGGGAGGACCGGGCCGGAAAGTCCTTTTACAGCGTAAGTTGTTAAGGGCTCGTTCCAATAGCCGTTTCTGGTCACAATGATGCCGCCGCCACCCCGTAGTCGTTATCGCCAGAAATGCGAAAAAAAGTACCCGCTCTCCGCCGGGATCGAACCCAGGCTCGCTGCGTGGGAGTCGGATACTTTACCACTGAGCCACGCAAGCTTTTTCTTTCTTTGTTGCCTCGCATGTCACAGATCTTACGAGCGCAGAAGAACATACTAACAGGATCTTATATCGGTGAACCGTCAGCTGTTTGTCGACTACATGTATTTCGGCATGTGCAACAAAAGTTCCAATCTAGGAACGCACCCGGTACAAACGTCTGCACCTTCTGCACTTCGACAAAATGGGACACAGATTCGCAAAAATGTTCGTGAACGGGCCGCACATTAATATCTGCATTGTGTGCAGCCATCCGCGTTCGCCATATGCTGTGCAGGCCCAGGAGCATGACAAGATCAAAAGGCACGCCATCGTCGTTTTCAACCGTGAGATAACGGATTCCATGCGGATTTAATGGAAACTCTTTTTTCAGAGTTCTCTGTAAGATGTCCTAGAAGAACACCCCGCTTCAGCAATCTAAAAACACGTGTTCAATGGTCTCTGGCTTTTTGCATAATAAACAGTTAGTACCCCACGGAACAAATAAACCCCTATCTTCTAACCATGTTTTAACGGGTAAGGTTCCCGTGTACAGCTTAAAAAAAAGGTTTTAACGCCTGGCGCAACAAGCATTCTTTTAACGCGTTTCAAGACATCTTTTCCTCGGCCTACACAGTATAATTCACGGTACAATGGCACTGGAAATAACACAACGAGGCCTTTATACAGTTTCTTACGTGACACCTCGGTCAAGTATTGCAAAGAAAAGCCTACCGATAAGAAACGGAAAAATGTAACTACTTCTTTTAGATATCCCCGTACTGGTCCTTGCTCACATACCGAAGACACAACAAATTCCGGTAGCACTTTACCCAGCCTTAGTTGAAGCATAGTTCTGAGAAACGTGTCATCTACATCTCGGAGAAAAACAAATCGACTGACGAGTTGTCTCACATACAGATGTACTAAACCAAGCCCACCATCACGCACTCTTTTAAATAGATTTGTACGGCTCGTTTTTTCCCATACAGAGCTCCAAATAAAGACCGCGAACACAATGTGACATTTTTGTACATTTAAGTTGCTGCAATGTAAGTCCTGCGTTACATACCATAGCTTGCTTTCGAGAAATATGTTGCAAGTCGTGGCCCGTGCGTAAATGGACTTATCCCAGCCTTTCCATTTCTGTGCTTTTTCACACGACACTTCTGTTTGTTTTTTTCCAATAAGGCTCGTTGTCACAGTAGTACGGCAGGGGCACACCTAAGTATTTTGTCGGTGTTTCTTGCCATTTAATGTTCATAAACACCCTGGGAGCAACGTCCCATTCCCCATGCCAAAACCCAAGGCACTTGTCCCAGTTTACTGCACTACCACTTGCCTGAAAAAAACTTTTTACAGCAATGACAGTGTGCGTTCACTTTCATGACCAGCACAGAAAACTGCAATGTCATCAGCGTAAGAAAGAAGGCTGACCTCGGCTTTATATAACTTGAATCCTCGTATCGCTTCGTTCCTAATTACGCTTAGACAAAAAGGTTTAATATATATACAAAAGAGAAGCGGTGATAACGGACGCCCTTGTCTTACTGAGCGCTGTACCGGTATGCGCTCGCCTACTGATTTCTTTATTGTCAGCCTCGTTGTACATCCGGCGTAAGCCACCCGCACACCTTCGCTGATCACATTGCCTACATTCACATAATCAAGTATAGATAGAAGCAAGTCATGCCGCACGCGGTCGAATGCCTTCTCAAGGTCAACCTGCAGCATGGCGACACTTCGTTGCATTGCGTCACAGCATTCAAGGATTGATCGTGCTATGTGTATGTTTGTCATAATTGTCCTTCCTTTTATTCCGCACGTTTGGTGCGGACCGACTAAATCTTTCATTACTGTCTCCAACCTGTTAGCCAATACTTTCATTAATATTTTATAATCTATGTTTGTCAGACTAATGGGTCTATAGAATGTAACATCACGCAATTTGATTGGGTCTTCAGTTTTTGGTATTACGACCATGTGTGCTGACAGAAAGGAGGGCGGAATATGTTTTTTCTCATAAGGCTCGTTGTATACTTCAGTCAAAACTGGTGTGATAACCCCCAAACGCCTTGTACAATGCAGTGCCTAAGCCATCCGGCCCCGGTGACTTGCCATTATTTAAACGATCAATCGCCTCCTTAACCTCATCTACTGTTATGGGTACTTCTAATATTTCCTTGGTTTCGTCGTCTAATGTTGGCATCAATGAAACGAAGTCATTTTTTAATCGATCAGCGTCAACTTGACCACGAGAAAACAGTAATTTGTAATATTCGAAAAAACAACTTGCTATTTTTTTCGTGTTGGTATGCAATTACCCATTATGTTCTATTTCTGTTATTTCATTTTGTGAAGCATATTTCTTTTCGACTCCCAAGGCACGTTTTGTTGGCATTTCACCTGTGCACAAGTACTCAGCTCTGGCACGAATCAATGCTTCCTTGTATCGCTCTTGGTCTATCAACTCAAGTTTTGCTTTAATCTTTTTATGTCTTCTGAGAAGTAACCGGGTTGTGTACTTTCCGCTTCCAATAATTACTGCAGATTCCATCTAAGACGGCATTCAATTTTTTTCCGCGTGTCTCAAAACACTGGCCCTTTCAAGTGCTTTTAATTTAATTGCTTGCTTACAAACTTCCCATTTATGTTCCCAGCTCTATAAGTTTTGAGTTGTTATTTTATCTATAGCCTCGAGAAACTGCCTACAGAACTCGTCATCTTTCAGCAAGTTTGCATTAAATTTCCAGAGATCCCAAGAAAATGCTTTGTTATTGTTTTTTTGTTTTCCAACGCAGAAAGAAACCAAACAATGATCACTAAACGCAACAGGTGTGAGTGTAATCCCGACAGGAAGGAATAAACTCAGGTGACACGTACACTGTGTCATGTCTAGCATGGCTCGTACCCTGAAGGTGAGTAAAAATGACTGATTTTCCGCCGCAAAGACATTCACCCACATCTTATACATGAAATTCGGCGGTCATATCTCTCAAAACGGCAGTACTCGCATCATTGTGTTTCTTCCCACTGGTTTTGTCACGACCCGCAGAAACACAATTGAAATCTCCCGCTAAAATTAGTGTGCGCTCACACTTCAAGTATGACTCAATTTCTTCAAAAGATTCCCTTCGCTCTTCAGCCTTAGTTGGTGCGTACAGACAAATTACACGCCAATTTTCTAATAACAGGGAAAAGTCACATACAATGAAACGGCCTGACTCGCAGGTATTCGCCAACTGTGCACTACAGCACCAAGGCTCTGCCGAATTAACAAAATGCACCCTGAAGACAAGCCTACCGCATGGGCAACACAAACTTCATAGCGTCTCGCAAAAGAACGCACCATACGCTTCGTCTGGTCCTCTCCCTCCACTTTGGTCTCCTGAATGGCTACAATATCGAGGTCGTGCTCCGTTACGAGGCGGTAAAGTTGATTTTGCCGCCTCTTGGCACTAAGCCCGCCGACGTTAAGTGTAGCCATTTTTATCGACCTCTCCAAGGACTCCATATTGGTGAGTGATACAAGACCGAGCCTACGGCGTTCCCTCCATATACCTTGCCGTATAGTATCCCACAGTCCATTCGACGCCTAGGGCGTCGACTTGCCGCCGCCGCCGCGTGTAAGCGACGCCGACCGCTGTTGGCTGGCCACACAGGGCTTCTTGATTCCTAGCACGTTCTCGCGCCTCTCCATTGCTCGCAGCCACGTGTCTTGTGCTGTCTTGCCTGTTTCGTTGAGTCGACGCTTCGCAGGTGTTGCCTCGGCGTCCATTGCAGCTTCGTCCGTCGAGTCATTGCCTCCCAACAGCGCGACGGCTTCGCTTGCTGCAGTTCTGAGTGCATCTGTTTTCCCATCAGTCCCAGACACGCTTGTTGGCGGCTGCTGCTTTGAAAAGTCTGTTTCGGAAGTGCGTTCTCGCGAAACTTCTTCCTCTTCGTGCTGTATTGTTGATGCGCTTGCCAGAGTGGCGTCTCCTGCCCGAGCGTCTGCGGCCATGTTCTCTTGCGAGACTGCGTCTCTGGTGGACGCGACCGCTGTGGCCGCGTCATTGGTAGTTGTTGTAGATGTAGATGTAGAGCCTTGGAGTTACTGGCACATACCCACTCTGGGGGATTGGCCAAGAAACGGGTAGTTTGAAATAACAATCAGAAGCGAGATGTATAAAACAATACAAACATAAATGTGGGAATATATACGCATCTGAGAATGAATAATTAGAATATATCAAATGACTTGGTAGTTGTTGTCGTTGGTAGACGCCGCCACTGCAGCCGCGCTCTCCGCTTCTTCTTCGTCCATGAGCATCTCGCTCCGGTCCACGTCTCCGCCTGCGCTGGCAACTCTGGCGTACGAGCGAGTACAATTAGCCTGCTCGTGCCCGAAAGCTCGGCAAGCTGCGCACCTGGGCACTCGGCATTCACGTCGGATGTGTCCGGTATTGTGGCAACGAAGGCATAACGGCGCACGTCCAGGCACAACCACAAGCGCAGTGCCACTACCAAGGCGCATCTGATGCGGGACGTGGTCGGGTGTGACACCCTCACGCAGAAAAAGACGCACGAGACTAGTGGTTTACTCGACACCTTCAAAGTCCTGCTCCTTCCACCGATCACTAATGACTTCCTTTACCTCACCATACTCTTGAAAGGCTCGTCCTATGGTCTCAGAAGTTACGTCGAAAGCGACCCAGTGTAGCTTGATCCTGACCTCTTGCCGTTCCGGGTCAATAATGAGGCACGGCCGATCCTTCACCAGTAGCGGTCCGGCGTCTAGCAGCGCTTGCTTTGCCTCCTCTGTATTCAAGGTCAGCAGCCACACGTGAGACATTTGGTATACACCAATGCCCCTACCTGCTGAAATATTCCAGCATCGTTCAAGGGCTTCCGGAAGTCGTCGATTCCATACGGGCGTCCAGTAACGTCGCAGTGTAATACAACTGCGCGCATTTGTCCTTCACCAGTTGGTAACGGAGGCAAGATGACACGGTAATCCTTGGGCAACGCAGAGCACGGTGCACCACAGCCAACATCGGCCGCTGTCGCAGCTCTCGAGGAGCCCTCCATTCTGCGTCTGTACCGCAGGGCGTCCAGGAGCAGAATGACTGAGCCACGCAAGCGCTTGCTATCACGCAGAAGAAAACTTCCCTTTATACGTGCCCTCTACGCGCGCAGGCGCAGGCGACCCGAGCCTTTGCCAGTATGGTGGCGCCATCTAGTTAGCGTGCCTGCAGCCGCCGCGTGCGACGAGATGCGATTCAGACGCGATGCGATTCAGACGAGGCGCGTAATCAAAGCTATCCCGATGTTAGATGTGTGCCCCGTATTCTGGGTACCTCTTCCGTACACGTTATGGCGTCTCCTAGCAAGGTACGAACCGCTGCTGAAGAAGTGAATTGTAGAGCTACCTGCGTGGCTACAAGCAGGCATCATTGGGCTCAGCAGACTGCTGTGCAGAGAGCATTAGAAGCCGCAGCTCGCCGTCGACGCCGACGCCGGACGGACAGTTCAGATAGTTCTTGTTAAAATCGAGGCGAAGACACTTTGCCGCGAAGACCTTGTGCGTGGAGTGGAAATTGGAGCTACTCTTGCGCTTGCTTGCTTGCTTGAAAGCCTTTATTAAAAACAAAAGAGAGAGGTGGAGCCCTTAGGGGGCTTCGCAGTGGGTGGAGTCCCTATTCCGGGACCCCATTGGTACCAGCCGCCAGCTTAGCCCTCTGAGCCAAGGCCTTTTGGGCCTTAAGGTCTGAGCAACCACGCAGGGCCGCCTCCCACTCCTCTCGGGAGGATTAGGGTTGGGGGGAAGAGCTGAGTTGAGCTGGCAAGCCCAAACCATCTGGTAGGTGTCAGCCACCTCCCCACAGTATTGGCACTTGCCAGTGAAGGAAGAATCGAAATGTTTTAAGATTGCCGGGCACAATAAAGTGTTAGTGAAAAGTCGGAACAAAATGCGTTCATCAGCCTTGCCCAGCCCCTTTGCAGGAGTTGGGTATTGGCGGTGCCTGTCCTTGTAATAGGTCGTGATGTCTTTAAAAATAAGAAGATAGCCGCCTTCGGGTTCCAGGTACTCAGGTTCTAAGTGGGACGCCCGGTGGATGAGTGCTCGGGCCGCCGTGTCGGCGGCTTCATTCCCTATTAGGCCCTGGTGGCCCGGAGTCCAGACTAGGCAACGGGGGGTAGGGTCGATTCCCCTGTTGCTATTGTTCTGCAATATTCGTTCCGCTAGCGGGGTGACCCAACCAGCTTCATAATTTCGACAAGCCCCACGCGAGTCGGTTATGATATATTGAGATCGGGTATCAGAGGCAGCTAGGGCGATAGCTACTTCTTCAGCTTGCGTCACTCAACCAGCTTACGCTGTGACTGTGCTGCGTGTGCCGCGCAGGCCTGTGACTTTTTATTGCGATAGCAATTATATGAACACTCCAAAGCCGATTTCTGCCGCAGCTGCGGACGCTGTATGTGCGAGTGAAAGGGCGCGAGGCACGCTGGCTTTCACGGGGAGCGAACGCACGTCGGAGAGCAAACGCGCGTTCTGCGCCGTGCTAGTAGTAAGTGGTTAGTGTGGAAAGGGATAGGTTGACGCTATCTTCTGCAGGCCTTGAGGGAGCACGGATCAGCGCCAAGCGCCGTGCTCCCTGAGTAAGTAAGTGGTTCTTGAGGAAAGGGAAAGGTTGACGCTATCTTCTGCAGCCCTTGAGGGAGCACGGCTCAGCGCCAACCGTGCTCCCTGAAGGATGATAAGTGGTTCTTGAGGGAAAGGGAAAGGTTGGCTGCAGAATTAAGCCTCTCGTTCCTCCTTTCCATATATAGAGAGCAAATGCAACTTTTTCCGTCGCGCGAAAGGCTGTGGGGGTGACGGGAGGGAGGGAGGGGAGGCGACATTTAGCTGCGGCACCAAATCCGTATTTATATAAAAACGCCGCGCGCGTTCGTTGCGAACGCGGGCAGAACGCTGAGGGCGTCGAGAACAGTTCTGCGCGTTGCTGGTGCTGCTGCATGTCCAACTTTATACCGCTGATAAAACTACTATCCTTACTCCGTATAGCTCTCTACTAATTTGCTATCGCAATTGGTGCTTCGCCTTTCGGGTGAAACTGCGACAATTTTTTTTTTTATTTCTCATAAGTGGAAAGAGTGCTTTTCTGTTGGTGGCCTTTGAAATCAAAGTTTTCTATGACATTTCCAACTGTTCTTTGAAATGTGGCAGCCGCGCACTTATTGTCTCTCCAATTGCTAGGACACTGTTTATATAGTAGTTTTATTGCGATAGCAATTATATGGACACTCCAAAGCAGATTTCTGCCGTCGGCGTCGCCCTCGCCATGGCCGTGAGGTTCCGTATGACGTCAATGGAGATGAAATCGTCGCCGCGCGCCGCTGAACGCTGTATGTGCGAGTGAAAGGACGCGAGGGACGGGCGCTTTCACGGGGAGTGAACGCACAGCGGTGAACGAACGCGCGTTCTGTGCCGTGCTCCCTTAAGCGCTGCAGAAGTAGGCGTCTCTTTCCTCCTTTACAATCACCATATATGTAGAGCAAACGCACCTTCTTCTGACGCACGAAAGGCCGTGGGTGGGGGGGGAGGGGGAGGGAAGGGAGGCGACGTTTAGCTGCGGCACCAAGTGCCTATTTATGTCAGAGGCTCCGGCAACAGTCACCAACGCCGCACGCATTTTGTGCGAACGCGGGCAAAACGCCGACGGCATTTTTGGCGCTGAGCCGTGCTCCCTCAAGGGCTGCAGAAGATAGCGTCAACCTTTCCCTTTCCTCACGAACCACTTACTACAACAACAGTTCTGCGTGTTGCCGGTGCTGCTGCATGTCCAAGTTTATGCAGCTGATAAAGCTACTATCATTACTCCGTATAGCTCTCTACAAATACGCTATCGCAATTGATGCTTCGCCTTCAGGTGAAACTGCGACAACTATTTTTTGAAACGCTGCTTTTCTTATCCTGTATGGTGGGGTATGGAAAACTTTATTTAGGCCCTGCAGAGCGTATCTCAACACGCAGCGGGCCGCCCCCACGTAGGAACCGGAAAGCCAAGCCTCTCTGCCGCATCGTGAGCCTGCTGGACAGCCCAGAGTTGGTCGGCCAGAAGAGTGCTGAGGAGAGCCACATCCCACATGGCCGAGGTGTTATCGACTGTAGAGTGCGACCGGGCACACCGCCAGAGCATGTGATATAATGTTGCTATTTCTCCGCATGAGGGACAAGAATTGTCGGTATAAGCATCTGGATAGATCGTGTGTAAGAAACACGGCTTAGGATACGTACTCGTTTGCAAAAGCGAGAGCCTCAGCTCTATTGAGCCACAGATGTGAAAGGGAATAAGTTCTGCGTGCGAGGTGAAAGTGTTTAGTAATGTCCTTGTAGGTACAGGCAGTGTTCCTATTCTCTAGGGAGTCGTCTCAAAGCTGTCCGGGGGTAGCGCTGTAGGTCAGCTCGCGCGAAGCCCCGTGAGCCGACTCGTTGAGGCTGGGGGAGCGCTCTGTATCTGACCCTGGTGTGCGGGAAACCAACAGATGAAGTGGTGTGTGATTTTCTTACCCTAGAGGAGCCGAAGGCCTTGCTTAGAAATAACGCCCTTTTCAAGTTCTCATACTGCAGACCTCGAGTCGCTATAAATAGCGTCTCGCTTGTCACCGAGGAAGGCTAGTGCAATTGTAATCTGTTCGGCAATTTCTGAGTTCCTGGCCCGCACCGAGGCAGCATTGGTAATTTGCTATTTATAGCGGACGGTTAAAATTGTGAAGGCTTGGCATCCTTTATAGAAGGCAGGGTCCACAAAGCTGACCTGTCGCTGATCACTGTAAATTTGCTTAAGGATGGTGGCAGCTTGCAGCAACATGCACCCCGATAATAACCGTGGTAGACCAAGGTTATGACCGGGATGCATGTTTCTAGGGATTGGTGCCACCATAATGTTCTCGCGAACAGAACAGGGAATGTTGGAAAATTTTTCTAATCACATGAGCACTCTGTGTTCCACCGAGGCTTAGAAGACCCACATTTGGTTGTGTGCCCAGTGATTTGAGACTTTTTAACGGAATCTTTGAAAACAGAAAAGAAATGTATGATATTTTCTTCCTCATTATCCCATACCTGATTAGATAATGCCATGTGTAAGACCTTTTTGAATGTGCTGAAGTTAACAAAAGTATTTTAATGCATAGTAACATGAGCCAACGGGCATACAAGCTCAAGAAATATAGCAAGATGGTCGGTGTTTGGGTCTGAGTTTATAACAGACCATGTGGAGAAATACAAATTAGAACTAGCGAAAGTAAGATCTATCGCGGAAAGAGATTGACTACACACAAATGTGTGTGTTCCTGCGTTAAAGCATGATAAATAATTGCTAGGAGCCCAATACTGCAAGCGTTTTCCACTCGAATCGGTCTTAGAATCGCACTAAATATGATCACAGTTAAAGTGCCTAACAAAAATGATTTCTTTTCTACAGGACGTACTTACTGAATCAAGAACACTTGTATTGTGAATACCTACGGGGAAATAAATACACAATAACTAATGTAAGTGGGATGCGACCAGGTATATAAATGTCTATAGCTAGCATTTCACTTTCTGAAGTCATAAGCTGGTAAGCCGTTTTAGCCCGGACGCCACTTTTGAAAAAATAAATATAGCTATGCCACCACCGGGAGAGGGACGTTCTAAGCGAACTGTACGGTAATTTATTAGAAGAAGTGTCTTTTCTACTGATAGCTAAGTTTCTTGCAATACAATAATATCAGAGGAGTGTTGAGTTCAGAGGTAGATTAAGTCACTAACAACGGAAAAAAAGTGCAACTGTAATTAACCTAAACGGCGAAATTTTAGTGTAGCAATGCTGAGGTGAGATCAGCAGCAACTGCCTTGTCCAGGATGCTTTCCTCCATGACATCGTTCCAAAAATATTCTTTTTCTGGAACTTTTTAGATTTAAAAGTACTTTTATTTCTTTAGATTAGGTCACTCAAACCCATTATTTAATCAAGTAATAATATGAATTATCCGGCTCGACATACAACATGCAGGGTATGTGGAGCAGGGTAGGTGACGACTGCTGGCTGCTGTCTTGCACTATTGCTCTGCTGGGTATAGTGCAGACCAGTACCGGATATAGAGCCAAACGAGGTATGTGTCAGATGCAGGCTGCTGTTTGCTGTCTTGCATGATAGCCGTCCTGGGTATAGCGCAGACGAGTACCGGATACAGTGCAAAGCTAGACGCTAGGGGCGACAGATGATCAGCACGAGCGCAGGCGCGAGAACCAACATACGCACACTTTCGTCATCACTTGCTCGCTCTCATTCCTTGGTTGTCAATTCGTCGCCTTAATTCCCGGTAGCGGAGCTATATGTAGATGACTTCGCTGCACTGGGGCAGGTCAAAGGCTCAAGGCCTGAGCTGTGGGTGTCGCCATGCTGGCAAGGCAAATGCCGGCAGCGCTTCATGTCAAGGCCAAAGAAGAATTGGAGAGCATGGAAGACAAAGGAGTCCTAATACAGGCAGCTGAACCTACTGAATGATCTAGCCCATGGTCATTGCTATGAAAAAATGCAAAGTGCGCATCTGCCTAGCCCCAACAGCACTTAACCAAATTATGTTGTGTGAAGGCTTTCATAGATTATGAAAAAGCATTTTATTCTGTAGAGATACCAGCAGTCATACAGGCATTGCGTAATCAAGGAGTACAGGACGCGTACGTGAATATCTACAAGGATTCCACAGCAACCTTGGTTCTCCACCAGAAAAGTAGAAGGATACCTATCAAGAAAGGTGTCAGGCAAGGAGACGGCAATCTCTCCAATGCTATTCACTGCATGCTTAGAAGTATTCAAGCTCTTAGGCTGGTAAGGCTCAGTAAGGAAGATCAACTACGAATATCTCAGCCATCGTCGGTTTGCAAATGACATTGTCCTGTTCAGCAACAATGGGGAGAATTACAGCAAATGATTGAGGACCTTAACCGAGAAAGTGTAAGAGTGGGGTTGAAGTTTAATATGCAGAAGACAAAGGTAATGTTCAATAGCCTGGCAACGGAACAAGAATTCAGGATCGCCAGTCAGTCTCTTGAGTCTGCAAAAGAGTTCGTTTATCTAAGTCAATTACTCACAGGGGACCCTGATCATGAGAAAGAAGTTTACAGAAAAATAAATTGGGTTGGAGTGCAGACGACAGGCATTTACAAATCCTGATTGGGAGCTTACCACTGTTGTTGAAAAGAAAAGTGTACAATCATTGCACTGTACCAGTGCTAAGATATGGGGCAGAAACTTAGAGGTTAACAAAGAAGCTCGAGAACAAGTTGAGGACCACACAAAGAGCGATGGAACAAAAAGTGTTAGGCCTCACGTTAGAAGACGTTAACAATTATGACTCCAAGAAACTAGTAACACAATCTGTTCGCGCATGTCAGTGGTATGCGGGCGGCAGTATTTTGCATGATTACCACCCCCTCACATTCTCTAGGTCACTCGGAGATGCCAAGTGAAGATACATGCAAATTGAAAAAGCGACAATTGCGATTGTACATGCCTATAAGGATTTCTTCACAAGTACGATCCGAGCATAGTAACCATTTAAACCGATTACCGATGCTTAGTTTTCATATTTTCCAAACTGCTACATCAATGGCCACTACGCTTGCAGCGCATACGTCTGACATTGCAACAACACGCTAGCAACGCGATATATAAACCTGGAAAGGAAATGTTCTTTGCCGACGCTCTATCAAGATTTACCAGCAGAGCAAGCGGGAACAAAGAAATATAGTGGTTTCAAGTAAACGCGGTTGATTGTGTTGCAACATCGATGCGACGTCTGATTGATCTGCTTGCCACAACAAAATACAACGGCGCATTGACGAAGGTTGCAAAAATGCAGAGACAAATGGCCCCCTAGGAAGCAAGTAGTTTTAGAGGCCAACCCTGCCTATAGTGGTCGTACCAGTAGGATATACATGCGCAAGACGGCTTCGTATTCCGCAGTCGAATAGAATACAAATAAGGAAGTGCTCCTGTAATGTGTCCGTCTTTAATGCAGCTTTGCTCAAGTGGGGCAACACATCACGTGATGACATGTTGAGGCCACCTGTGCAGAGGCTCATGGGATACGAGACTGGACCCTGCCCCCGCTATCAAGAAGGCACTTGGAACCTCACCATTGCCCAGCCGTAGTCTACGGACGACTTCACGACATACGCCACAAGCAGATAATATATTACAAACGTGGCAGCAGGAACGTGCTGTCCATCTCAGGTTGCCAGTAGGTCTCTACATAGAACACCGACAAGCGTTCTGGGGCCGTATTCTGAAACGTTCGCCTAGGCGAAATCAGCGTGCGTGCTGATTGGCTGGTTGAGCAAAATTGAATGACGTCGGGCTCAGCCACCCAATCAGCTCATCCTTGTTTAGCTAAAATAGCCGATCAGCGCAGGCCTGAAAGCGAAAAAAGAAATTTCGCCTAGGCGAACGTTTCAGAATACGGCCCCTGATCACCAGCTTTCCTCCTGAGGCCTGCTGACAAACCACGCTCCGCGAGTTTGAAAACAGAGGACGTTAAATAAGTTAATCGCACAATAGAGCACATCAGGATTGTAGACCCACAGAATGCAAGTGAAGCCCTTCAAACGCCTCTAGAACACCCGCAGTACCAGCGCATGGGCTACGCAGAAGCACAAGGGAATGACACGAGCCCTGCTGGTAGCCTCCGGCCGGCAGACGTTAAGAAAGGTTATTAAATTCTAGAAAAAGGAATATATAGCAGACACATGTAAGCATGACGCAACCCGGCCAAGCAACACGCACGAAGCATGCATCACCTATGTGTTATTCACAGCTGCTCTGTTTTCATAATGGTATTTACCCCAGCAATAAACGTCGTTCATAACGTGACAGTCGGCCCGCTACAATGCTGTCTTGATTTCATTGTTGTCATTATGCCATCGGGTTCATTGCACAATCCTCATATTGTAGTAGTGATTGCAATGTCATGATTTCATTTCAAACATGCTGTCTTCGTCATTGTGCTATCAGATAGTGGTCGCCAAACAATGGTAGCCTTGACTGTAATACATTGAATCAGTGGTAAAGGTCATGGTGGCCCTCCCCTTGGCAGGTCAACTGTAGCACTGCTGCCCCCATTCGACAAACGCTGGAAATGCCCGAAAACATGCGGTGAACCACAGGACTTCCTTCCAGTACACGAGTTCTCTGTGATCCATCGTAAATACCGCGCAGCGGAAGCCTTCAGGTGCAAATTGTGAAATCGCAACATGGTGGGCGGATAAGGTGGGTGCCCAACTTCCGCTGAGCTCCCAGCCGGAGCATGTTTATTTTTCGCTGGGCTGTCTGAATTGAGTCGCCCCATACCGGATTTGGTTGCTCTCTCATGGATTCGGCAACCTGCTGTAGATCGACAAGTGGAATTCGAACACGCATGCTACACAATCGAATTAAAGCAAGAAAAAATCAGGTAAACATACAAAAGCATACAGATATAAAAGCCATTAAGAAATGGGATCGAAGGTTTCCACCAAGGTACGCACTTTAGCAGCCTATTCTGGTAAGACAGACATTGTCTAGCGAGGTGGCGAGGTTTGCCTCCAAAATTAATATAGCCCTGATAACATGAACACTTGCATGTAGAATAATGCAGCACATAAAAAGTGTGCTGGTGGCTCTAACTGCTATATTACGTGGACGCCATGCTTTTCAGTTTATCTAATAACTAACGCTAAGATGAAACAATTTATGACAAGGTAGCAGTACGATCTGAAGGGCGGGCAGGAGAGATGGGGACAAAATAATTTTGTCTCCCTACTTTACGACCGGGGCGTGCTCATTCCGCAATAAATGACGTATTCTTATCGCTAGCAGATTGCTTCACATGTACAAGTGAATATTATTCCTGTTGATACTGCAATAAAAAGTGCAAGAGTTGCTTGCGCATAATGTTGCGCCGGTGCCATTGGTGCACTAAAAAGAACTTGAACCTGAAGAACTACGACTGGCTGACGACCTACGATTCGCAGGCGCTTGGCCGATGATCTATACAGCAGCATCAAGCTTTAAACAATAGCCCAGTTGTAAAACGCGAAACGCAGGATAGGAAATTAAAAAAAAACGGTTCGATCTCTTCCTGCACCACCCCGGACACCACGTACAGCACTTAGCAAGATGACAATCCATAGTTAGCTACTGTCACCATATGACACGCACGAAGAAAGACTTGGCGCCAACCTGCTCGGAAATAAACCCGTATGACTGTTTACTTGCCTTATTTATTTACAGAACGGGAGAGAGGTTTGCCAGAGCTATAATTTGTGCTGGCCTGCAACTCTGCACTGGAGAAGAGGGATGGGTATGAAATAGGGCTGATGAATGCTGATTATGATATGAGGAGGAGGTGCGTATAAACAAGTTGTGAGGAGTATAATCTTGCACAAAACATACTTTTAGCACTCTGGAATTAACGAGATTGCAACAATCGTGTCTATAGCAAGTACACCAATTTTCTGAATTTTTTTAGCAAAGGAAGAGGTGTCAAAGGGTCTTTCGAAACCCCATTCACCCTGCAGTGTGTTATCTTTTTTTAATGTAAGCAACGTGATGTGTGTCGCGCTAAGAACAGAGGCAACTACATGCTGACTGGAACAAGAAGAACCAGCAGGGTTTTTTAGCATGCCTTTAATAGGTGATGGGGTGAAGCAATAGCAGTGCCAAGTGCACAGCTTATCGTAACACCGTCACAACATGATAAGACAGTCAACGCGCTGTCACGATATGGCAGACAGCGCATGCCTGATACAATGCGTAAGTAACAATTAGGTGCTGGTGAATCTGACATTTCCTAAAACGCTCTACAAGCTTCTCATTAGAAATCTCTTTCTATATTTTGATTTTCGGAATTCAATCACTAATCTTGAAATATGAAACAGATAAGAAAGTAACATATAGTGATTTAGTGGCCTGCAGCACCACTATATACACGTGCTACTGTAAAGTACTGGATTGTTCTTAAAATGCCTAAATATAGTAGCTATGACCCCATGTATTTGGTAGTGTGAACTGCACTCGGAGCTCTTTCTTCCTCGTAACTTGAAATTATCGCCATATCTCGATGTTTTAAAATGAAAGTGTAACAAGCATGCGTTAGCAAATAGCGCATAATTCCTGCTAAAACATTGTGAAAAACATCAGGATTTATATTTAGGAATAACAACATATTAAAAAAATGCGTCAGCCCACCTTCCTCAGCAATACCGTGCTGGAATCTACTAATTGCAGGATATACATTGGATCAGGCATGTGATCTATTTTGTATGTGATGCTTAATACCAATCTGCTCAGGCATGACAGCTACTCTTCACATATATTTATAAGTGCATAAGGCCTAATCTATAGAGCGTACATTCAAGGGCTGCGTTTCTTGTGCAGTAGGAGCGCTAGTAATTATTGTTTCTGACTCGAGCCTGAGCAAGCGTCCCCTCATGATTGTAAACTCTTTTCATGATTACAGTATTTGCGGAAATGAAGCATCAAGGAGATACCCTACATGGCAGCTGCGAAACTTCTGCTCTCACATTTCAGGAAGCTACTGGTTTAGATGACAACAATGCGATCTGCCTTCACGAAAACAAAACAAGTATGACAATGTTATAGAACATGCTCGCGTGTGGTTTGACATTGTTAAAAAACTGACTGCCGACCCAAATAAAAGTTTCCGAACAGTTAACCAGTGTATATTTGCGCAGTGGAAATTTTTCAAAGTACAGTACAAGGACTCTGTTTGGAGCGATGTGAGGAGCACGATTAACAACAGTCAACGAAGAGTAATTATCGACTACTTTCAGATAATATAAAACAAAGCTGTAAAACATATATGTGGAAGAAAGGGATCATATAGGCTCATTTAAAATGCGCGAAGCTTGCTTGTACAGATGCACCGATGATATACCGGTAGCTGACGTTACTTGAAAGAAGCATTTGAATAGTGGTGCGCCACTTGCAATTGAGACCACCAGCATATCGTTCACAGTCGTCCGTACTTATTAAAATTGGGTGCTCGAGCTTCTTTTCTAAATTGCTATGCACCCTATTAACTAATCGTTGTAGGTAATCAGTTCGTTATTCTTTTTTAGCCTGAAAGTATCCCCAGAAACATCCACAGAAGTTATTTCGAACTTATGATTGAATCATCCAGGCTCAGGTAAAAACCCGCGAAATATCATAGAAATTACTTTATGCACGCTCTTAGACGTGTTTCGAAAGAATGAAGGCTGTATGTACATTTTAAATGAAGGCGGCAGGCCGCGGCGTCTAATACCTTCATATTGAAGAAATAAATATGGCACGGTACGATATAAGGCCGGGGATGAAAGTGGTAGAAACAGCCTCCGTTTTCGAAACAACGGGCGTGCGAGCGCAGCAAACTAGACGAGCAAGTGCTCCCTGGCTTGGGACAGTCACGGTATTGCGATAATGCGTTTATAACAATAAACAGTGCCGGGGCGTAACATCGCCCAGTTTTCGCCCTTGAAACAAGGAATTGTCAAGCGCTCGTGTTGACATTCGTGGCTTGATCTGGACATTTAATCATCACCTGCTTTAGCGGGTTGCGCGATCATTGCTCACTGCCTGCCGTCGAGCAAAGTCGTGCGAGCAACAAACTGGTGGCATCCTGCACAGAACCATTCGATCCATAGGCTGCCTTTTTTGATATACCGTCGCACGGTAATTAAACAAATTCTAGGGTTTTACGTGCCAAATTCGCTATATGATTGTGAGACACATCGTAGTGGGGCACTCCAGACTAATTTTGACCACCTGGAGTTCTTCCAGGTGCACGCAATGGACCGTGCTCGGGCGTTTTTGCACTTGGCCCACATAGAAATGTGGTCGATGCGCCCGGGATTTATTCCGGCACCCTCGGACTTAGCAGTGCAACGCCAAAGCTACTATGCCATCATGGCGGGTTGCGAACTTTGTTGTTCACAGACAATCCATTTGCAAGCAGGGTGTTATGAGAGGAGCAGCCTTACCATAGCGCGCATTCGAGCAGTAGTGCGCTATTTGGATAGCCTACCCGAAAATGAAGTACACGTCCATTAAAGGCCAAGAAACATACCGGTAACGACTCACATACACTTCCCCATACAGCACGCTGTATTGGGAAGCAGTGACAGCTTCGGTATGGAGCGCGCGAGCATTGAACGTTTGGCCTCTCCCATTGCTGCGCTGCTGTGAAAATATGTAGTAGCAATGCGACGTCACTCCTACATTTTCTGCCTGCTTGGCAAAAGCAGATTTGATTACTTTGTCTTTTTAGTAACTTTTTAGTGAATAAGTGGCTGTAAGAAGTGCTCTATCTTCTTGCGCCAACTCAACCACTGGGGCGAGTTTTCTTGTTTCAGTACTAATTAAAATAGAACTGTCACCAACGTAGCACTGTCTTTTCGAATTTTTTTTCGCTTTACCTGGGTCTTGAAAAAAAATTGCTATGAAAAGTGTGCCCCATCAATAGGAAGAGAATAGATGCGGTCGTGGGAAAAACAAACATTTTACAAACGTTTTTGTGTGTGTCAGCAGGCGTTTGGTGTTTTCCGACACCAATAACCCGAGCGTATGGGGGTTGGACCCTCCAGCGTCTATTGAACGCGGGTTATCCGTCTCTGGGGAAAAGGGGATCCTTGGTGTTGAGCTGATGCTGTGTGCGTGGACATCTAAGGCCCAAGGCGGAGGAAACGGATCCCTTTGGCCTCAGCTTGACCTAACCCCCGGACCTTTGCCCTCAGCTTTGGCCTCACCCCCGGACTGACCCCAGCCGGGCGAAATTGGTAGTTTCCTCCTCCTGCCCTCCTCTCTAATCTTCGTCTACCTCTGTTACTTTCTGTTTGCCCTGTATTCTGCTCCCTTCTGTGCTACTTCCGATCTTCCTGGCATCGGGGTTAACCTTTCATGAGCTGAGAGTAGCCAACCTAGGTTATGTAAAATTTGGTTATAGTCTTAACGTACAGCTGGAATGTGCAGGACCTGTTTTTACAGGGCATGCAGGGTCCCCTTGTAGGATGTCTATTTAGCTCTCCTTGCTCCCTGATCGCCTTCAGAAAAGAGCGTGCACCGAGAAGTTTTCCAGTTCTTTGGGCGTCGAAAAGAAAAGTTTTCCCAGTTCCATGTAAATCACTCTGAAAAACTTGAAAAACAAGTACAGAAAAATCTGACGGGTTCTTGTTTGAAAATCTCTAAATGAGGCTCTTGGAACAGAGTATAAGGCATCAAAGACGGCTAGCGGTGATCTGCTTTGGGAACACCACGATAAGAAGCAACACGAACAACTCTCTAATCTTGTGTCATTCGGGAATGTACCAGTGACCGTGACCCCGCACTATACAATGAACACCACCCGTGGTGTCGTCTCTGATGCTGATCGGATGGAACTGACTGAAGCTAAACTAGTAGAGGCTGGAGTCATCAGAATGTGATCAATGTCAAAGAAATAAGGATGATGCAATATGGCAAAAAGATCGAAACTAAGCACTTAATTGGAGATTTCGTATCAAGTATGCTACCAGAAATTATTGAGACCGGTTACATAAAGATCCGGGTCAGACCCTATGTGAGAAATTTACTTCAATGTTTTAAATACCAGTGTTTCGGGCAGAGGACAACGGCGCTCGATTGGTCAGTGTGGGTCTTTTTGTGCGGTGTCCTGTTGCTCAATTTTGCGCAATTTTCAATCACTTATTATACTTAGGCACTTTTCAAAGAATGTTTCTTTAGACCTTTGTACAGCGACGTTTCACGCACGTCTGAGTATTCATAGTTCATATACCAATGACAGCCTATTAAACTGGTCTTGACATTCATCTTGCGTCAATAAACTCCAAAGATCCTCATTTTTTGTGCGCAAGGTACCGTTGCCCTTCACAGGAGTTAAACCGAATTGACATGGGTAATAATAGTAGCCAAAATTATTCATTTTGAACAAATCTATTGTACGTTATAGTACAATACACATAGTGCCATATACATTGAACGCGCCAACAGCAGCAAACCATCGGCAACGCCCTTTGTTTCGGCCAATTTCCAGCACAGAATTTGAATTCAATCGCTCATTTTGTCGTGCCAATTGATGGAAAAAACAAGCCCTTGGTTTTTGCCGGATTGTGACGGATCGCTTGCTTCAGACCTGAAATTTAGGAATCAGACATAGGAGGATGGCGGAAGCAACAGGCGGGTCTCGCCTAAAACATATAGGCCTGCGATTCCTGCGCCCGTGTGTCTCGTGCCATATTTGATGCGTAAATGCGAAGGATTCCGAATTCTCAACAAAATAGAACAACGCCGAAACGTTCGAGTAACCGCGCTGCGCTAAGGGCGATGTATGAGCTGGGAAGTTTGCAAGCACTATGACGAACGTTGTGCAGAGCTATAGCGTGATGCATGCGTCACGTCATGGATTGATAATCTGTGATCCCGCAGTGCTCACGCGCGCGTGATTTCGGAACCTGCTGCTCTCCCGAGATCGATGAAACAACACGCATCATTACTAAATAGAACAAATGAATTGCTTTAGACAACGTGCGGTCGTTCATACGAGCTTACAGGTATTTTGCGCAGAAGAGACACCACTAAAACTACAGCTGGAACGCAATTGCTCTATTTGCCGAGACGTGCTCCGGGAGACAGATTTCTATTTTCTGCTTCGTACCAATCAGTGCGTTGAAAATGTTCTGAAATTGATGCAGAAGACTGAACGTATACCAAGGACTTCCATAAAACATGATTCATACATTGCCACAAGTGAAAAATGAAGTGCACACCAAATAAATCTTCAACGGTGGCACACATTACGTCCGAGCTAGTCAGAATGATGGTTCGCCAAAACGTGCACTGCTCTCCACTGCTGTCGTCGTGTCAAAGCTGTCGTCTTCGACCAGAGAGCCTGTGCCGGGCTCGTCGCCACCTCCACGACTTCGGGTGCCGTTATTGTACCGGGATGTACTTTTGGGCGCAGGTGGATCCCTGCAAGAAAACATGCAGTAATAATAAATAAAAAACTGTCAGCCCTTCCACTGGGGTGGAGACGGAAGACCAGCGAAGCTGTACTATGGTGGGAATTATGTTTTTCTAATTATGACTATTAAGATGTGAGGGTGTAATTGGTAATTTGAACTATTAAAGAATGAGAAATATATATGATCCGGTGGTTTTCATTATTTAGTTACCACAGGGACGATGGTCGCTACGGTACACTGCCATAGGGTGTACGGCAAAGGTTGGGACGTTCTTCATAAACACGTCACCCACGCAACACGCGTTCGGCGCGAACTCGGGCAAAACGCCGCCGCCGTCGACAGCAGTTGTGCGTGTTGTTTGTGTGCCCGCACACAACCACTGTCAAAACGCTGTTGTGAGCAAGCGCGCCAGCAGCAGCGGGCGAAGGTTCATGCGATCTATCGCTTCAAAGGGAACTGAGCGGTGAAGTAACAGCGCCTGCAAAGGTAGAAGCCGTGTTGCAAATCGTTTTCAAGATGCGGTGCGCGCTACCGCCCGGCGCCGCGCAAAGTACAAAGTACAAGTTGCTCGCAGAGCAGAAGCCGCAACACCTCCCTCCCGCGCTGCCTTTCCGCTGTTCTTCTTTCGCGTGGGAGATTGAGTCGCCAGTTCCCATTGCGCCCGATCGCAAGATACGCATATTGTGCCGCAGCTAAACGTCGCCTCCCCTCCCTCCCGTCCTCCCACGGCCTTTCGCGCGAAAGAAGATGTCGCGTTAGCTCTCCGCCGTGCGTTCGCTCCCCGTAAAACCGCGCGATCGCTCACACGCTTTCACTCGCACATACTGCATACAGACAATGAGAGTTTTTTTTCTACATCCGGACGTGACCATAGAAGATTGAACCCTTAACAGCTTCGCTGTAAAATGGAATTTAGCCATTGCACTCGTTCATATCAAACAGCAGGACATGTTTCAAATTTTACAATATAAATGATCCTCATATGGGGCGCTATAATGTAAAATGATTGCAAGCTGTTTTGATTCCAATTTCTGCAATAAGCCTCCACGATTGGTCAAAACATTTTCGGGCCACGCCCAACTTCACCTGTCTGTCACACGACGACACGAAAGCCGCGAAAGCTCCCCATCTGATGTAACGTGTACATACTGATTATGCATGAATAAACCGTACAAAAGAAAAATAATCATTCCTGATTCGACGCCTTTTCACCATCAGCCCTCTGATATTGGTCCAATGTTTCCTGGCTACGCCCAATTCGCCTGTCTGTCACGCGACCTCGCAAAATCGCGAAAACTGACCACGTCAAAGTGACATGTACGCGAAAATAATGCATTAATTTGCCGAACAAAACAGAAAATTTTCTGAATAGCAACAGACTGCCCCGTTCCGAAAGAAATAGAAGATGGCTGCCCGACGGTCGCTCAGGCCCTAGCTACTCGCACCTGCCGGTGAGCATGTATTAATTTGCGCATAATAAACCTTTTTGCGAGGCAGTAAAACGTTATCGAGCCCTTTCTGCATGCATATGACATCGCTCTGCCAACTCTTCCTTGCTGAGGATCCGTTTTAGCAGCATTCTTATCCTTCCGTTGCATGCCGCCGCGATTTTTGACCAGCCACTACGAGCTAAGTAAGGCGAAGCGGACCAATCGAAGAAGCCGGCACCGCCTTCTTCATGCGGTTATCTATTTTCACTGTGCTGGCTGGGCCCCATCAAAACCATCTCCACTAGAGCATGCTCCTCGCCTCTTGTCAGACAATTAGACAAGAAAGACCGCTGAGTGTAGACAGTCTAATGTTACTGGTTTTGAAAGCAAACAAAGGTTACCTCCTATAGGCGAGGAGAGTTTTGGATTAGGTTGTTCAGACAACACTGTGGGTCACCTCCCGATGCTTGCGTTAGTGCTTAAGTCAATTGACGTCAGGAGTTCGGAATCAAAACAGTTTGGAATCATTTTACCTTATAGCGCCTATGTTCTTTAAACGTCAGTTTAGAAGCTAGCAACAAAACATCCACTTCGAGCTCCGATCAAATTGAAAGCTCACCACTCAAGTTCAATACATAATAACTATGGTAGCGTGCATTAGATATCCCGCGAAATAATCATGTAAAATAATGTACACAAAAATAATTGCAATGCAGAAATCAATCAAGTTTTTGAGGGTTCGACGGATGCCCATAAGGAACCACTGTTCGGTTCACCATTGAGAAGAAAGGTTGCGTACGGAAGCCGAAACGTCTTGCTTTAGGTTTTATTTGGTGAGCGTACGTCTTTCTCTGCCTAGAAATCAATCAGCACAAAGGAATCATTGAAGATGTGAAATGACTGCTAAAAGTCTAGAATAGTGTTCGGGTTACACGTGTTGTCCAAACAGGTGAAATAATTTTGGATACCAATTAGCTGTGGTGCTTGCGTTTTTTCTTGTCTAGAGGGACTCCTCTTCTGGTAACAGTCTGGTTTCTGTTGCTGCAGAAGTGCAATCGACGCACTGCCGCTGAGAGTTATCCTCTGTGTCCTCAGCTGGATGCTCACACGTATAAACATTTAAGGCTCATTCAAACAGGCGACTCGAGGAGGTCACACGACCACGTGCGACTGGCGACCAAAACTCGGCTGAGGGTGACGGATGCTCAGAACGGCAAGCGCGACTCACCAGTCGCTATAAGCTCAGAATTGCATTTCCCTGTACAATAGTATCATCAGCATCATCGTACACCGACGTCCCATTCCTGCGCATCTAATTGGTTCAGCAGTTTGGCGACTGCGGTCGCGCGACTGAAAACTCGAGCAGCAAGCGACTAGACCAAAATGGCCGCTTTTCGCGAAAAATGACCATTTGCGACGGCTCGCTTTGAGACCAACTTGCACGGGCGGCCACTGTCAGTCACCGATGTGAATTATCCTGTACTGACATTCGCTGTAAAACGCACTTGCCAGTGAGCGAGTTTGATGCACTCATTTCGCTGCTAAGCAATTTCGACGACTCTCAACTTGTTTGCTTTAAGAATAACAAAATTAAATCCTAAACTACAACTTCAACGCCACTTTGAAGTGCGTCGAAAATCTACTATGAGATAGTGTAGATACGGAAGAATCTCCGCACAAAATTAGACGTTCGAAATACAAGTGGAAGCGTCACGAAAACTATAAAAGTTGGCAATTTCTTGTTAGCAAAAGCTAAAAAGTATCACCATCATTACCTCTCACCGTAAGTGACATTTGACCTAGTGTGCGCGGCTTTTCGGCATTACCTACAAAATAAGGCGTCGCCTTATTCTGCGCTGAAAAAATCATGAGCCATTCCACTCAGTGAAGGTGGATGGCCAGCGAAGCTGTTTAGCACACGTCCGCAACACTTGGAAATTTTCAACGTCCCTGGTGTCCGGAAAGGAGTCTGACAGTACTTGCAGTACACGGGTCCGTTTTCCAGGATCCCACGCATTGCCGATCTTGGTCAAGTCGTTGTCCAACCGCAGCCAATCACACACCCTAAAAGAACACCCAAACTGTCTGTCCAGAAAGCCTCTTCAATTTAGCGTATGTTCCATTAAAGTTGTCCAATTTAACAGCACGGTGTCTGCGTCTTTTTGCCGTGTTGTGTGCCTCGAGAAGTTGGTCGTCTTGCACGGCTCACTGCATACGCTTGGCGTTTTGTGCACGATCTTTATCAGTGGTGTATTCCGCCTGCCGACGACAATTGCATTCTCGTCTATGTTCCAGCCGTCGCTCTTCGTAGGTGCGTTGCTCCTCAGGAGTCCAGAATATACGCGGTTTCCACATTACGACGACAGAAGAAAAGTGCAATTCAAAATGGAGAACGGAAACTTGTCTTTCTGGTTTTTATATACCTTCGCGTGAGCGATGGGACCGCCGCCGCGAGGAAGCGGAGGAAACTAGACGCGCATGACGTTTCAACGGCTGGAAAAAATTGGCGCTATGTCTGCGTCCTTTCTATGGTTGTGACGTGGGTATTGTTGCGCAGTAGGTCTGGTAACTAGTCAAGCGACGATCTTGATGTTGAGTCAATATATGTATTATAGCCGTCAAAAATGTAAAAAAAATTGTTTATTGCGCAAGCCAACGGTTAGTTTTAGGAAGCAAATTTTACAAGGAGTCGACGACGTGAAAGCAACGTTTACCAGTCTCCCAAAGCACTAGTGTTACTCATTCTGTGTTTCGAAGAAGTCATGGTCAACCTTCTCCGATTCAAAAAGCAGCCTCAGCGTGCAGTCTTAGGAAGAAGAATTAGGTCCGGAGGTCCTGTCTAGACACATGGGAAAGGAGAAATCGTTGTTCTGGGAAATTACTGCACCGAATTTGATGAAGTTTATTGCAATTTAACGAAGAAGTTAAAAGGTTGCGAGTACTGGAAGGCGATTCCTGATTTAGGGCATAGATTTTTTTATCAAACTTTTTGAAACTACCACATTGTCAAAAAATCGAAACTACCAAGTTTACAACTCAGTACTTTGGCTGTGAAAAATGGTAATAGATGGTAAAATCCATTATTAGTGCTTCTAAAGCAACATCATGTTACGGATGTTAGGTGCATGGCTCCTAACCACACCACCAGTATGGTAGCAGGACGTTTGCAAAATCCTATTAAACATGGTGAAGGATGTAGAGGTGTCAGGTAGGGTAAAGAGCAGTGACATAAGTTAGTGATGTCAAGGAGTTCTCTAAATAGAAGAGAGGAAGATATAAATAAGTCAAGAAGAAACAGGCCAACCTAGACGCACTAAGGGTAAAAGCAGATCAATTCAAGCTGGTGCTCGCAAACAAATATGCAGCTTTAGAACAGGAAGAGAAAGACAACATAGAAGAAATGAATGAAAGCGTAACTAGGCTGATCTCGGAAGCAGCAATTGAAGTGGGAGGTAAGGCACCAAAGCAACCAGTAGATGCGCTCTCCCAAGTAACAAAGGACCTAATAAAGAAACGGAAAAACCTGAAAGTGACAAATCAGACAGATTTCGCTGAACTGTTGACACTGATCAACAAGAAGAAAGTAGGGATCTTCGAAGTTATAACGTGGAAAAGATTGAGGAAGCAGTAAAATATGAACGCCGCATGAAATCAGTGAGAAGAAAACATTGGCATAGGACAAGGCAAACTGTATGCACTGAAAGATAAGCAGGGTAATATCAGAAATTTCGATGAGATAGTAAAAGCAGCCCAGAATTCTATACTGACCTGTACAGTTCGCAGAGCAGCCAAGCTACTTTCATTCGAAGTAGTAATGATCACGATACAGAGGCTTCTTCTATAACTAGCGATGAAGTTAGAGGGGCCTTGAAAGACATGAAGAGGGGAAAAGCTGCTGGATAAGATGTAATGACAGTCGATTTATTTAAAGATGCAGGAGATATCATGCTTGAAAAGTTTGTGGCCCTTTATACGTAATGTCTTACGACTGCAAGTGTCCCAGCAAGCTGGAAGAACGCCAGCGTTATACTCATCCATAAGAAGGGAGACGTTAAAGAATTGAAGAATTATAGACCCGTTAGCTTGCTTTCAGTATTGCATAAAATATTCACCAAGATAATTTCCAATAGAACCAGGGCAGCACTTGACTCCAGTCAACCAAGAGAACAGGCTCGCTTCAGTAGGGATATTCTACGATGGATCATATCCATGTCATCAAGCAGGTAATAGAGAAATCTGCGGAGTACAGTCAACCTCTCTATATAGATTTCATAGATTATAAAAAGGCATTTGATTCAGTAGAGATACAAGCAGTCATATAGGTATTGCGAATCAAGGAGTACAGGAGGCATGCGTGAATATCATGGCAAATATCTACATGAATTGCACAGCAACCTTGGTTCTCCACAAGAAAAGAAAGAGATAACTATCAAGAAAGGGGTAACGCACGGAGACACAATCTCTCCAATGTTATTCACTGCATGCTTAGGAGTATTCAAGCTCTTATACTGGGAAGGCTTAGGAGTGAGGATCAACGGCGAATATCAAAGCAAAATTCGGTTTACAGATGACATTGTCCTATTCAGCAACAATGGGGACGAATTACAGCAAAAGATCGAGGACCTTAACCGCGAAAGTGTGAGAGTGGGGCTGATAAAATGCAGAAGACAAACAATGTTCAATAGCATGGCAAGGGAACAAGAATTCAGGATCGCCAGTCAGCCTCTTGAGTCTGTAATGGAGTACGTATATCTAGGTCAATCACTCACAGGGGACTGAAGAAATTTACGGAAGAATAAAATTGGGTTGGAGTGCATACGGCAGGCATTGTCAAATCCTGACTTGGAGCTTACCACTGTCGTTGAAAAGAAAAGTGTACAATCATTGCATTCTACCGGTGCTCAGATATGGCGCAGAAACGTGGACGTTAACAAGGAGGCTCGAGAACAAGTTAAGGACATGCACAAAGAGTGATGGAACGAAAAATGTTAGGCCTAACATCAAAAGGACGGGAAGAGAGCTGGCATGGATGACAGAACAAATGGGATAAGCAATATTCTAGTTGGCATTGGGCGCAAGAAATGGAGCTGGGAAGGCCATGTAATGGGTAGGATGGATCACCGGTGGACCATTAGAGTTACAGAATCGATACCAAGAGAAGGGAAGCGCAGTCGAGGACGGCAGAAGACTTGGTGGGGTGATGAAGTCAAGAAATTTGCAAGCGCAAGTTGGAATCAGCTAGCGCAAGACAGGGGTAATTGGGACATCGCAGGGAGGGGCGTTCGTCCTGCAATGGACACAAATATAGGCTGATGATGATTAGACATGGTAACAAATCCACTAACTTCTAAATTAGTATATGAAATGCATCCACTTTGAAATTTCTAGCCACATACAGTTTACAGAATGGCTATACCTTTTGTAATCATGCCACAAATTAGAATTTTGCCTCCAACAGTCGCTAGAACGCCACTTTCCCTACGAAATTCGATAAATTTTCTTAAAATCTATGTTGTACATCCCTGAGAAATGCGTTTTACATGTATTTTAATAGGCGGCGTTGGAGTTTGGCTCGTGCTAAAGCTTCCCCTTAAGCACGTTTTTACCTTTGCAGAAAATAAAGTACACTGCAGAACATTCTTCAGAGGCTTGTCGGATCAACTTATGACGCTACATTCATCTAAATTATGGTGTGGAGCGGCGGAGGTTGTGACACTGACATAACTGACGCTTCCACTAGTGCTCAATTGATTCGCCAAGCGCACAATGTCTGCGATGCTCCTTGTCCGATCGTCGGCAGGCGTTGCGTTTAGGGTATCTCGGTTGTATGTTTTTTACACTCCCTTCTGATGTGATACGTTATGGGCACTTTTTGGGGACCGAGGGAGGTGATGCCCAGTTTTGGCAGTTCTGGTGCAGGTTCATGGCGTAGCACTCAACTAGCTTGTACCACAAGCGGTGTCCACATAGTGTGTCCGATTGTCGTCTGGCGGCGCTCTTCAAGTTCTAGCGGTGGTCTTCCTTGTATAGCGCTTTGCGCGTTGTGCAGGTCTGGTGCACGGTGACGAAGTCATTTCGGCAGTTAAGACACGCGTTGTTGTAACGTGGTCCTCAAGCACACATGGCGTTGGTTTTTTCAGCTGATCAAAATATTTGGTCTATGAGGGATGTCTGAAGAACGGAAGTATTTTTCCGAACATTTTGGTTATCTTCTGTACGTTTACATGCTTCCTGTGTATAGCTTTAAATGTGTTTTGCAGGTTTGAGTGCGTTTTCTATGAGTAGGCCTAAGTCGTTATTTTTGATCGTGCTCAATCAGAGTAAAATTTTTACGCATTTGAAAGCATTTCTCTGCTTTGAATTCAGCACGGAAAAATTTCACTGCCATTGCGCTACATGATTAGGTGCTTTTGATCTGCTCTCCTGACTAAGGATGCCGCATCTGCGCATTTGTGTTATTTTCCAAATTTACCTTGATCGCAGAGCTATGGAACTAGAGAATCTTAAGCTACATGGTATGTGTCATGAGTTATAGGTATTGAGGCATGCGTTTACACAGCAGTAAATAATGTTTGTAAATAATCTTTGTAAATAATTTTTGCATGTTTATATTGGTCTAACTGGCGATTTGACTGGACAGTAAGCATGCCCTCGAAACCCAAGGAGCATCCCTCTCTGTGTTTTCTGGAGTGGTGCAAAATTTTTTCATCTGGTAAAATGGGTCACGGTCTGTCAACTTGCTGATCACAGCAATGTCTATGGAGCTTAAACATTTTGTGTTATTTTCGCAAACAACTTTCGCTCTCTAAAGTGACCACTTTAAGACGAGTACAAACTACTTCACATGTGGGACCGCAACGGTGGACCAATGCAGTGAATCAATGCTACTGTGTTCGCCGCAGTGTGTATGAAGTCTGGCCATAGTAAACTAGTGACGTAAGCATGCAGCAAATCAACTTCAGCCTCACGAGAATTAGTCAACGTTGCTACCTTTTGTGGCACTTGTGTCAATCATAGGAAATGCTGTATGCTTACAAGAATGCGCCAACTGTTTTACCCTGTTATATAGATCATTTTGCGAGTATAGGACACGAATGACTAGGTTATGGACAGTGTTATAGTTGACGAGGAACGTAGCCTTGAACGTAGGCCTCCTCCTTGTCCTGGTAGGTGCAAATCACCCTTTCTTCTATCGGCAGCTAGGAACAGTAGCGGTGTCACTGCGAATTCGTGCAATGCTAACGTGTTTTGCATGTGAGGTCACTTGACTCATGGTAACCGGGCTACCACTTGTGCTAGGTTTGGCTGTAAAAATTAATTTCGGAAGCGAACGTGAAGTGCATATTCAGCCGCGGCGACTTCGTGGACTCCGCCGGTGTGGAGGCAGACAAGCATCTGGTTTCGATATCCAGCATTAACAGAAAGAACTTGACGTTATCAGTTTTGTGACGTGTATGTTCAGAAGATGTTGTTTCCAGTGAGCACATGGCGACGAACTCGGCACCCATGATGAAACTGGGATATAAACGAAAGGCGCGTATTCGAGTCGGAGGACTGGTGCCAATGAACGAAAAGTCAAACCTGCACTACGAATAGAAAGATCAACGTGCGGTTGCGGTTCAATACGGTTCTTTTTTCAACTTTTTAGAGTGATTGGCAAGAAAGCTATCTATTGCAAAATTCTATATATTGAAGTGAACAGAACACTACAAATGCGCGCTTTATTACAGGTTTTTCTCAAAGCTGAGAAATGCTGCATTTTGTTTTTTCATCTGATCCCGACACATGCATGCTTCACCTCATGATGGACAGCTTAATTAGTGCAAAAAAGGAGCAGCAGATGTAATATGTAGGTAACGTGGATATCTATTAGATGTTGCATATATCCTGCCCCGATATCCACACTACGTTCCGCTTCAATGTTATAGATGCATGTTTGATGACCGGAAGTACAAGATCTGTCCCAAGAGGTCATGTCATGCATTTGCGAAATTTATTTCAAGAACTTTCAAATACATCAATGTACTCAATTATAAATATTCTCACTTAGGTAGAGTACGTTGGTTCCACCTCTTCCGTTGCTAGAAGCAGCCTAGGAAATTATTTTCTGTTAAACGCTGCAGAAGCAATGGTCGTCATCTTCCCGAAATACCAACGCTGGAGCATCAGGTAACATTTAAGGGAAAAAAGTTGCAGGGGGCTAATCGCCACGAGTAGTATGTTTTTCCAGCACAGTAATGAAATCGCTTGCCAGAAACCAACGCATTACACATTCAGGTTGCACAGCGCCGTTTCCTAGTCCACACTCTAGCGCCCCTCTTGACAAATTTGGTCGCACGTGGCGTACACGATCTCTCAGACACCTTATTCCCCCTACATAGAAAGATGCATTGACAGTTTGACCTGCTGCTACAAATTTCTCTTGCACATTTACATGGCAGTAAACAATCATGGTGAACAAGACTGATTTTTGCTTTGTTCATCGGCACTTTTTTTGGCAGCAACTTCAGCTGGATGTATTTGTAAGTCCAATTTCCATTATGGGTGACTAAACTCTGCAATAATCCATCGCTGTCATCTGAAATTTTGCAATCAATGCAATGCAGTGGCTCCACCCGCAGGCCACCACGTTTACCCGACACCATCTTGGCAAAGACCTCTCCAAGTTTTGACTAAAAAATGCGCGGAAAGAAGAATTAACATGAACCAAGTATTTTATATTGCTTTAACACTCACTCGGCTGTCACTGAGCACGGAAGAACCCCCATGATTGCTGTTTTCAGCTTTGTACGAGCTAGAGGAGACGTCCTGATCTTGCATCGTCTTGAGCTTTTCACGGCCTTCCCGAAAATGTTTGACCTACTTGAACAAACTTATTTCATCCAGGGCATCACTTTTATAAGCATTTTTCGCATTTTTCGCACTTGATGTATTTTTGGGTGATTCTTGCACAATTTTGCATGAAATGTCATTTTGATTCTTTGTTCCGTCTGCTCGTCAATCTACATTTCTACAGGTGGGTTGCATAAAAAATGAGCGCATGAAATTCACCCTTGTGATACAGCAGTCCGGCTCGTATAAGACTTCGACCGTAACTTTTCGAGTGGAGGCAGTAAGAAAACAGCAGAGCTGCACCCCCTCTCACTTTTTTGGCTCGCTGCACGTACTTTTGGGACGAATTTTGTACACATCATGAAAGCTTTATGTATAAATCTCGATGTCAGGTGTAAATACTCAATTACTACTACGGAGCACCTACGTTTACCTAATGTTTACTTAGTTTAGCTAATGGCATTAATATCAATTCGACATGGCAGGTTCCTATCACATGTAGTTGTCCGCCACCATAGTGACACTTACTGCAGCCAAGTGCATTCGCTCGATGTTTACAAATTTTGCTGCGTTTTTGGGGTATAGCAGACGTAGTATGCTTCTTTCGAAGAGTGCGTGTAGTTGATGGCATAGTATTTCCTTCTAAATGAGCAAACTTTTTTGTGCAGCGTCCGCCACTTACTTGTATTGAATGACGACATCTTCGCTAGCGTCCGTTGTGGCGTCTTCGACATGTCCGAAGAGATTGCGTGCACCGTGCACGAGCAATGCAGTTGTCATCACAGCCACAAAGAGGAAGACTAGGGCTGAGGCAAGGGCGCACCCTCGCAGGATTTCGCGGCGAACGTTCGTTTCGGGAGGGCGAGGCAGGTCGAGCGTCCCCAGTGGTTCTACTTGCAGGCCACCGCGTTCGTTGATAGTGAACCTGTGGGTATGTGATAGAGATGGGTGGAGAAAGAAAAAAAAAGCTTGTGTTTGCGAATCAGGCATCCAAATACTGGCTCTACAATAAGGGACAATGACTTCTTCAACTGCTGTAATGCTTCATGTATTGCGCGAAAATTTTGACGTAGAAGGCAACACCAATGGTACGGCATGGCTCAGAAGATCATCGGCGCATTGTGTCTGTCCGTGAGTGCGAAGTGCTTGGCAATATTTATGATAACTGTTTCATGCACCGGCAAAGCCTAGCGATTTGTGTTTTCTGACATCACTTCGGTTCATTTAAGGCTGTACTTGAGCAACCAAAGCCTAGCAGATCCGACGGCAAGTGGAACAGTTTGTTTTCTTGATGCATGGCGTGTTCATTTCTGATAGTGTAATACAATCCGACATCATACTCAGAGGATGATGCGGCCTACATGACACACCATGGCAGTTCTGTTGAAGTTACGGAATTCTTGCTCTAGGCGGTCTTTGAGTATAGCGATGTAAACCATTAAATTGAATATGAGTGTATTGAAGCCTCACGCATTGTGACGTGACGCATTTAGGTGCTTCACTACACGCACACTTTGCGATCAACCAAATCTTAACGTAACGACGCCAACTCATTGGAATAATGTCAAAATGCTAATTCGAGTGTGTAGGGTAATTCGCGCTTTCTTCTCAAATAAATATGATAGACACTTGGAACGTAATGAAACTTGAAGACCTGGCCTTGAAAGTGTCTAAAGTGAATGACCGTATTGATTACGAAACTCCCGTTTGAGACTGTTTCAGTCACTGGCATGCGGACGTTTCACCACGCATTTTCTTTTCTTTTTTTCGCGGGCTTCCTTCCCTCATTTGAAAAAAAAGTTGCACCATACAAGCCATTCCGGTAAACACTGGTATACGAGTATGTCATTTCTTCACATCAGATCTGGCATTGACAGCTTTTCGCAGCTGTCACAGCTGCGAAAAGCTGCGAAAAGTAACAGTTTCGGGGAAACTGCGACTTTTTTGTTTGTGCGCGTAATATTTTGTTTGAGGGATACGAGTAGTAAAGTTTATCTATTGTAATATGGGACCAGCATATCATACATGACACGTATGCTACGTGAGCTCCTTCTGTAAACATATCTGTAGAAACATAGATTCGCCCCTGGGTATCGATAGTATCCCTTGTTCTCGGAGCCACAGTTTCTATAGTTTTAAAGCAACTGCTTTAAGGGCCCCGTTGCGCAGAAAGCACGGCGTAGCCGGCGTTGACCGTGTGCGAAAATTGTCCACCAATCACAGCGCAGCACGTGGCGCGTTTTTACCAATCACAGATCGACGCAGGCTGCTTGCGCAGCTCGTTTCTTTTCAGCAACACCGGATAGCGTTGCATCCGCGACAGCTGCTGCGCTGGCCGCGCGGCGACAAAACAGAAACGGAAAGTTCGGCCCCGTGCATAGCGTTCGCCGCAAGCGTTTTCCTGTAAATATTACGGTTACATAAGCTGCACTTGCCGGGAAGCGTGAAAAGCAGTCTGGGACTCTTTTATGTTATCGCGTTCTACACTGAGAGGGGAAGCTTAAGCGTCTCCCAAGTTTTTTTTTCCCCGTAGGTGTTCGCCCGTACGTATATGCGTCTCTATGTGCTAACGTGTGTGCGAAAATGTAAATTGACAAGTCGTTATCACATGCTTGTTCCTATGGCTATATTTCGTCAATTCTATAAAGGCGCGGACATGTGCGTCATTAGTTACCAGCTAGCACAAACACGCGAACCATCCTAAGCGTACTACCGCGTGAGTCTCAATATGCGGGTGAGCCAGAGCCAAGTTTTTGTGTTATTTCCGGGTTTCCCTAAACAACTTCTTTCAAATGTATTAAAAAAAGCATTGCAAACTTTTTCCAGGTTTCCCTAAACAACTTCTTTCAAATGTATTAAAAAAAGCATTGCAAACTTGTGCAACCTTATAGAATCGCAGCTGAATGTTCAGCAAACCTGTCTTTTTCGAGCAGTTGCATTAAAATTTTCAATTGCCTGAAATTAAAACTTTGAACTCGCATGACTTGCCACTATGAACCCTGCTCAACATAAAGTGCTTTGGAGCTCTTACTTCTGTAGTATTTACAAAAGTTGGTATTGGTCCATACGCGCTTGAGTTCGCATAAACATTTCCATGGTGTTGTCCCATAATCGATCAATTCTATTTTATTAAGGGTTATAGCTTTCAAGAGGAGCGGGATAAGTTGAGTAAAGTATGTGGAGCGTGATTTTGTGGCTCCACATTGGTTGCTTGCGTATTTACTGCTCAGGCCGTAATAAGCCTACCGTCTTTCAACGATCGCCTGAAAATACCGAAAAGCTGCCCCTAATTTGTACCACTACAAAAATGTGCCTCGTTTGCTTAATCGAAGACACCTGAAGAACGTACCACGTACATTGTATACAGCATAAAACTAAAAAAGAAACCAAAGAAACGTGCGTTTAACATTCATTTGGGATCTTATATTTATTTTAGAGACTATTTTAGAGAGATTTTATTTTATTTATTGAGAGATTATTTTAGAGGCTCTTTACAGCCTTTATTTTAAATCATAATTTTAAACTCACAATTAGATAAACCAAGACACAAGCCCTGGCGCTCTTTGGCCTTAGATGCCCTTGCGCCAATAAATTGCAATCATCATCATCATCAACATTCATTTGGGATGCTCGTAATTACGTCAGGAACGTTACAGCAATGTTAGCCATTAGTACGATTGATGCCACCCATTCCCACTACATAACAAATTACACCAGAACTCAGATCACGATGACGTTCGATGGTAGTACGATGACACTCGAACAATGCAGGGGCACACTGTATTTATTATGTCACGTTTATTTGATATCTCTATTGATCATTCTCAGACTTACATTGCTTCTGTTGTATGGAACATACTCCGACATCATACAACTTTACTATTGCAATCGCTTTCCAAGGTCGCTCATAAGTACATTGACATGACGGCGACTATGTCACGGGCACACTGACGACGATGGAATGACGAAGAAGGAATGACGTTGTAAGATGTAGATTGGCAAAATGTGGCAACGGTATAACAATGACCGCGCAACGATGACACGTGGACAATTAAGTGACGACCAATTTATGATGGCAGTCGCGTGATATCTGCAGTATAAGACAACCAGATGACTAAAGTGGAATGATTACAATGGCATGCAAACAACGCCATGACAACCGATGCAAGATAGCGACTGCCTGATGACGACGCAATGATGATGTTAGCATGACTACGGTGGAATATTCACGATTTAAGTGTGCTACAGGGTGCCCACCAAAGATTCTGAGCAATCGAACGTTCTTGTTCAATTCCTCAGGAGGTCCGAGCGTGATACGGTACTTTAAAACGCAGGACAAGTGGGGCTTTCTACCGCCGCTCTTGTATACACAGAGCAGTCTCCAGTGTTTGTTAACTAGCCCTTGTGGTCCCAGCTAAAAAATCTTTTGGAGCTCACGGATCACGCGAAAGAAGCAACGGGCTGGCGGTTCTCTCGGATGAAAGGTAGAAAAATATTTGTAATGAAACTACATGGTCTCCTGCATTGCGTATCTGCAATGCGTATGACCTTCATAAAATCAACTAGGTAGCACCAAGCGCCTTTCAAGACGCATGCCTATTGAAGAACAATGTGTAATTATCGTGCCCCTCGCGATTCACCGACGTTAGGTACGACACGTGATAAAAAACTTCTTTTTGTTCATATAAACATAACATTGTGATCGAACATATATCGATCGATATAGAGCATATCCTTGTGCTCTTTGCCACGCTTTGTTTTCAGCCCGTTGCACTTAGTGTCCCGGAAACGTGGCACCACTATGGCCTAGATGTTCTTAGGTGTCCTGCTTGCATAAGTTAGTTTTTTCTTCTTTTTTTGATCCGGCCATCAAAACAGGAGGAGACATTATGGTGATGGCCAAAAATGAACTTGACTGTCACTTAGTGGAATATTATCACAGCTTTTCCGCTGTGAAAGAAGGTGGTATTTACATGACCTCTTTGTGTAGATGTAATGCAAAAACAGGATCTCGCATGGAACGACTAAATGAACTTCAAAATTGTGAAGATAGTGAAAAAGCCTATCTCTCTGAAATCATTTCAAGTAGCCGAACGATTTCCGCAGTTCACTGAGATAAACGTATCGCGATTACTTTATGTCTTTGTCAAGCACCATCAGTGATTAAGCACCACAGTGATTGCGATATCGGGCGTCATCTACAAAAGATAAGTGTTTTTCTTGCTTCAGCTCGGCAAATGAAATAATTGTTGTCTTTGCATCGCTTAAACACAGCTACTGCTCTGATACCGATGGCTTATAGATTTGTCCAGTCAAAGAAGTGTGGACGTAATAGCCCCTATATTAGAACACGTTTCTAACCTTGTTTTTGTAATATCCTGGAGCAGTTACAGAGGGCTAAATTAATTGCTTTATATCAGGGCGGGGACACAATTGAGCTCTCGAACCAGAGGTCAATATCCATGTAGCCTGTGTTTAGAAGAGGTTTGCAGAATTTAATATTAAAAAGGATGATTTATTTTCGTGATAAACATTATTGCAACATACGCACAGTTTAGGTACCGGAACGGCTTTGGTACAAAAGACGCGCTTTCATTACAGAAAGAAAGTATACTAGAGTATTTTGAGCATAACATTTGACACTGGCCGTATTCTTAGCTTATTGGAAGAATTTCGTAGCATAAATTACATTACAATATTGAAAAAGTTGAGCCACTATGGTTTCTGGGGGCTGTTTTCGGATCTGTTAAATTCTTACCTTAAACATAATGAACAGCAAGTATGCATTAAGCATCTCGCTTCAATAGAAAAGGAAGTTAGCACATGTGTTGCACAAAAGAGAATTTTGGGGCCATTTATGTTCTGCCTGTAAATTAACGACGTGGCCAGAATTGATAAGTTCGCCCTATTTATAATATAATCTGGAGACACAACATTGCTATTCACACCCCGTGATGCTGGTGACGCAATAAATTATGCCAACCGCGTATTGCGGATGTTATCTTCATAGAGTATTGAAATTTCTCAGAAAGTAAACGCGGTTAAAACAAAAGCTGTGTTATTCAGACCTAAAAACCGCAAGATATATACTCAGATAGGATTATATTATAAAACTTCACCTCCCGAAACAGTCACTTGCTATACGATTTTGCAGTTTTGTTTGAGGAACACATTTCTTGGAATAAGAACACGCAAATGATAACAGGAAAAATTACACAGGTTTGTGGTATACTTAACAAATGCATGTTTTTACTTCACAAAATATTTAAGCGTCTCATTTAGTACAGCTTGTTTGCCCCACAAATAACGTATAGCCATTTAGTGTGGAGCACAAGCACCCTAGCCAATATCAGTAACCTCTATACAATCCAAAAAAGCTGTTCGTGCCCTCATGAATTTCCCACACAAAAGTCACACCGAACCACTTTTTCATCGATCAGTTGTTTTACCGAAGTTATACAAAACCACAGTTGTAAAACGCTATGAGGTAGCTGTTTCCAGGAAGAACATTTTACAAAGCAATTCTAATTTAAACGAAAAAAATGGCCGTCATCCAGCCCTGCAAACGTCAAGGACCAGCGAAGCTGTATCAATCACCACACATGGTCCAGCATTGTATTCACGCTGTTCTTCTGGTGTCTTTAATTTCCGTGGCCTATCCATGGAAGTCTTATAATGAATTGATTGAGTTTCTAGACGGGTCTCCCTTTTATATATGAAAGCGTGGTGACGCGTCAGTAGGTATACATCTATATATATATATGTATATATATATATATATATATATATATATGTGTGTGTGTGTGTGTGTGTTATGCCTGATTGCAATACAAGTTATGCCGTTTGCCTTCCATTGTTCTCCAGGGGTTTTGTGTTTACGCCACACAATTTTTCGACCAACGCGAGGTATCCGCTTTGTTGTTGAACAACAACAACGCGCTCAACGCCTCATTCATAAATGGAACTTCCGCGAACCCAACACAACTACGAAATACAGATATTACGATACTTATTGTCATACTATTTGAACTGAGTTTCTTAGCCTGTGTACGTTTCTGAGTAAGCTGCTTTCAATGTGTGCATATACGTATGTACACGTATTTTACACCTATACGTATACACCTATACACCTATACGTATACGTATAGTTGTATTTTTGCATTTGTATGCCTGTAAGCACAACCTATCAGGCGATCGCATTTTGGTGTTATGGTTGTCCGCTACATTTCGTTTAAACAGAAATGGTCATTTTCTTTCGCATCCCTGTTTCGATTTTACGCGCAAGATGTGGCCCGGCAGTGAAGTCAGCAATGGGAAGTCTGAAGTCGCGAAGGAAGCTAGCGCCGGAAGAGGAAGGCGCGTGGGGGTGAAGAGAATCGCCCGCCAGAGAAAGTACGAAGGAGCGCGCTGAGCGCGCTTAAAGCCCCTTGATCCTGAAAGTAGCGACACTCTCCTCCACGCGCCGCTTCCCTCCTCAATTTTTCTCGGATTTCTCCCCTCCACGGGCCTGCGCGGTGCAGACGGCACGCTGAACCCTCCACTGGCTCACTGCAGCAGCATTTGAATCAAAGCGCGCGCTTATTTACTCGGCCCTTTGAAGCGTTATATGGGAACTTATCCCTTATGAAACTGTCATGACGAAAGTATGCTTCCAATAGAGCGTCGTGACATTTTTTTCTTTGAAGCGGAAACGCTCCGAAAAATTGACTACCAAGCAGTGGCTGAGCGGTTGGCCCCTCCGTCACCACTTGGACTGTCCCTACGCGGAGGTGCATTAAACGCATATAATGTAAGCAGCGTAGAATATGCATAAGAATGTCATTCATAATAATGGCTATTATAAATGTCTAAGAAGGTATCCAAGAAGAAATATGGAGTTTATTTTAAGCGAATTCATCGAAAGGAGTAGGCCAAAATCCTTCGTACTAATGCCATTGTGTTCGTTTTTTGTAGCATTTCTTGCGAACTTCGCACCTCTTTGCAGGGGGTTTTCGTTCCTTTGGCGGCGACCGATGCGAGAACAAAGTAAGAACTGCGTAAGTACCCGACACAACTTAAGCTTTCTGTACAAGTGACTCATGATATGATCCTGATTTGGTGAAATTACCTAATTGCTACTACTATTCGCTTTGCAGGAAATGTTTGCGTGTCCCTAATTTACTCAAATATTTCAATGAATTTAGCACCCCTCATATGTCTAGTTGCCTAAGGATACCATGAAAACGGGCCCATAACGTCACTGAGTGCTTCTAGCTGCACTAACAGGTTCGCTGTGGAATATATGATAGATTTAGGATGTACGACTAGCGCAAGAACATGTAAGGTTGAGCGCCGAGAACTAGTAAATGGTTCAAAGGTAATCTACAGCTAATAGCAATATGATAAAAGATACATCTAGTAAACAGATAGGAAGAAGGAAACAAGCGTGGCATACTCACTGCAACTAAATGAACAGCTGTCTAGGGCATCTTGAGCGAATCCTTTCAATGTGCGCCTTTTCTCAAACGGCGAAACTTGGGAAACAGATTCATCGCGGCTTTAATGACTTTCCGTTAATGACCTGCAGCCTCCTGAACGTCGGCTCACCTGGGCAGCGGCGTGCTCTCGCCCTTGCGATGGTGGAGGGGCAAGCCCCACGGTAAGGCGTGCACGTAGCCGGCCCTCGACGCCGGTAGCGACTGGAGGGGCAGCCCCGACTGCCGGCTCTTCCTCGATCGGTTGCTTGGCAAGGACATAGCGCTGCACGATAGAGACAGCATGTCTGCACCAACAAATGAACTAGCCCGTAAGTGGATAAACAAACGAATTAAGCGGAAGACACGTGGCGTGATTCCGCTTGCGAACTGATGTAAGTCGTAGCAATGACGGCGTCTTCCAGATTTCCCGTGGGGTGCAAGATCGAAGCAAGCGCGTTTCATTCGCGTCGAGCGTCGTTTTCATCCATACATCCTGCCTAGAAGAGTAAATTAAATAGCACATCTATTCCTACATAACTAACAGGAGAAATTCGGCAGAGGCACTTCACACTGCTTACACGTGGGTATGCGAAACCATTATAGCCCCTCTGGCGAACCTTTTCGCAGCCAGATGGCTACGACGTGACGTGTTCAATCACGCATGCACTAGGCAGACATTTAGCCAGCGAGATCCGTGCAGCCGCCGTTAAGTGATGTAATTGTTTGGCAAATTACTTCTGCGGAATCCCGCAAGGGGAGCATCATGAAAGGGAAAAATTCTCGTCCACCCAAATGGAGGACGAAGCCGCAAAGGAGACCCGTGCGGGTTTCTCAGAAACAATTTTTCCACAACTGCGGAGCGTTCTTTCTAAGAAGTCCATATGAGTTTCCTATGTAGTTTCCGGCTACATTAGGGTACGTGACAATTTTTCACTTTTATTATCTAAGTGATGTGTCCGTTACATTGTGTTATGGACCAAGAGGGCAATAAATAAGCTTCGGGGAAGCGTGCTCGTCTCGAACCCCGAAGGCCCGGGTTAGATTCTCACGCTGACGAAAATGTACGAAATTGTCTCTGCAAAGCCGTTAATTTACATTGTTAAGGATAAACTCCCTAGGAAATTTGACGTTGATCGGAGCATCTTGACGTACTTTTACTCTTTGCGCCGTAGGCTATTTTTGTACCATCGCTTGGTTACGCCGCCCCCGATGACTGCACCGCAGACAATGCCCCATTTTCGTGTCATATGGCATATAGCGCTCCCGTATGAAAAGCACGAATAATGAAGGAATGATAGACTGTGGTGTGGAATGAATGAATGTAACTTTAAATATAAACGAATATATATCAATGAAATAACCAATTCACGTGCGAAACACATTTGTGTGCGTGCAGTATTTCCCAGCATAGATGACGAAGGATTCGCTTATATCAGTACTGTCAGAAAAGCAACCGCGCACAAAATCGCTAGGCTCACGTGGCGGAACTTAGCTGTAGGCCTCAAACGATTATGTTCAACATGTTAAGGAGCACTGTAAATGGTTGGCAGAAGAAGGAACCGACTTGAATCTGCAGCTCCCTGTGCCTTGCATCCGCGAACTTTATTCTGCCCCAATATTATCAACCATGACTGAGCACGTTTCTCTTGCTATATGAAGTATTCAGTCCCTCTATTCAGTCAACTATTCAGCTCTGTGCATTAGGTCGCTAGAGCAATACCACGTTTTTTTTCTCCATTTCCGCTGGAATGTTCTACACTCACACTCAACCCGTAATCCAAACGGATGCAACAAGTTTATGCTATACGGCTGTAATATTTCCTTGTAATATACACCACCGGACAACAGTTCATGCTCCATACGTTAGTAAAGAAATAGCTTTGCGCGATGACTTTCTTGGTGTTACGAGTCTCATCTATCATTGCTTGGAGAAAAATGATGCCAGAAATGTGATTTCTAATGCAAGTGATCAGATGTGAGCCGCAAGTTTCACTAAAATAGGAAAGCACCCAACAGCGTAGCCTTACCTTTATGGACCCTCTTCTTCTTCTGCCTCGCTTTTTGATGGCTCAGCCTGTACCAGCTGATGATGTTGACCTCGCATTATGGCTCGTGCCCACACAGGGGGATTGGCCAAGAATTGAGTGCCTGAAATTTACTTAGGCCCGTATTCACAAACGAAACTTATACTTTACTTATGACTTAAGTAAGCGATCGGCCCTTAACGCGTTTCATAGAGCAATCTTGTACTTAAGGTATACTTAAATCGGCACTTAACTACCTGAAAGTAAAGTACAGCTGCTGGCTACCTTAAGGGCTACTTTCGCTGTTTTCTCGTCAAACAAAATGGTCGACTACTATGGCAGTCTCGCCGAGTTCACCGATTTTGCTGGCCGTGTAGAAGAAGTTGCACAGGATGAAGCATATCGTTATGCGCCGCCGTTACGCCCCGTTCTCAGGGATCGGCAGAATCCAATAGAGGCCTATAACGACGCGGAATTCCTGTGCCGGTACCGCTTTTCCAAGCGAGCGGTGATGCGGCTGTTGGAAATGCTGCCGCTGCGCCCAAAGGACCACGAACGCGGTCACCCTGTTCCGCCACTGCTCCAGCTCCTCATCGCGCTGCGATTCTACGGCGCCGGAACCTTTCAAGTTGTTACCGGGGACCTTGTTAATGTGTCTCAAGCAAGCGTGTCACGCATCAACACACGCATATCAAGAATGATAGCTGACACATTGTTCCCGCAGCTTGTGAAATTGCCCAACGCCACTGAAGCGGCCGTGATAATGGAGGAATTTTATGCCATGGCGCGTTTCCCTGGTGTAAGCGGGTGTATAGACTGTACTCATGTGCGCATGAAAAATCCCGGCGGAGAAGACGCGGAGGTGTTCCGGAATCGAAAGGGCTACTTCTCACTCAATGTCCAGGTATGTATACTGCACTGCCATTGACATAAATACCGAATATGCGAATACCCGATTTATTATCATGTTTCCACAACTAGCAGTGTGACGCTGTATGCACAACATAAGTTGTATTACTTCAGGAGCATTCTGGGCTGCTGCACAGTGAAAAAAAAATTCTTGTTTTGCAGGCGATCACAGGGCCTCAGCTTCAATTTTTTGATTTGGTGGCCAGCTGGCCCGGTTCGGCTCACGACAGCCGGATATTCGACAACAGTTGGGCCAGAGTACAATATGAAAGAGGGACTGTGCCTGGCATCCTACTAGGCGACAAGGGGTATCCCTGCAGGTCCTACCTCATGACCCCATTTAGGGACAGAAGGACGAAAGACAGCCCTCAGCACAGGTGAAGTCAAGTTAGAGGAATGCTATTGGGTATACAAAAAATGCGTAAACTGAACAAAAATGCTTTCTTTAGGTACAACAAGTCCCTCTCGCGGACTCGCTGCAGTGTGGAGAGAACGTTTGGAGTGTGGAAGCGAAGGTTCCCATGCCTCGACATGACGCTTCAGATAAAAACAACATCAGTTCCCATCGTCATCACAGCTTGTGCCGCACTCCATAACTTCGGCCACCTCCTAAGAGAACCAACCCCACCTCCACCACAAAGCCAGGAAAATCATGACAGCGGTTCGCCGGCTCCTACGTCACCTGCTCCACCAAGACCACCAGCAATGCCACCTGTGCCAGACACAGCAAGCGGTTTCAGAATGAGGGAGCGCATAGTCACACAGTATTTCGCTTAAACGAAATGACACAAAATAACAGAGACATGACTTTATTCGTACTGTTTTTTCATTATGTCGAGTTGGAGTTTAACCATTTCTGCCTTTGCTTTCTGATTAGCTATTTTTAATCGAAAAAGCTCCAGTTTTTCACTGTGCTGTGCTTTCTTCTGCTTGTGTTCGATGCGCATGAATTTCAGCCTCAATAAATGCTCCTTTTTCTTTTGATCACGGTCCTCTTTGATGGCATCTAGGCGGGCACCCAATTCAATTGAGACCGCCGTTTGCCTCTGGCTGCTGCAGGTTGAAGCGCGTTTCGTGCCAGCTGGCACAGCGGCGCTAGAACTTGCCGCTGCAGCGGCACTGGAACTTGCTGTAGATGGTACAGCTGCAGCCTCTGATGGTTTTGCACCACCGCCATTGCGTGGTTGGCTGTCTAAAGTGTCTTGTACTTGGCCATGGGGGCGTGCAGTATTTGTTGAAGCATCTTCTATCGGGCTACTGTTGTCGTCCCATGACCAGAGGTCTGTTGATTCGTCGTACATGTCTTGACAACCTGCAGAAACAGTTCAAATGAGCACACTACTAGGTGATTCTGCATAGCTACACCAAAAGTGTCGCCCTGTTGTGAACATCTTGCTGTACATGTGCACTCTGCAGCTGTGTAGTGCCTGAAGTGCCCTTTGTAACAATTTTATTTTTATAAATGCAACGCACTGCAACCTGTGTTATATTTTCAACGTTTGTTCCTGCCGACATCAGCTGGTACAGTATGAAAGCACCGAGGCCTGACAAACACACCATTGGGAAAATGACTGAAATACTGGACACTGAAATGTGTACGTGATAGCTCCAACGTAATAAATGAAGAGCGTTTTTGTTACAAAAAATTGAACGTAACAGACCGAAAACATGGGCAATGAAAAAAATATGATTAAGCCATACCAGCGAACTGTTCCAGAGGCCTGTCTTGAGTCTCTGACAGCAGTGCAGCGACAGCAGGTGTGCACTGCAATTTGGAAGGCTGCGATCCCCCTGGCACAGCATTATGCCGGCTGCGGTCACTGTCACAGGGATTGGGCAGCCGAACAGCCATGTGTGACGCGATGTCTCCAACGCGCTGCAGCTCGTCGGTCATCTGGCTTGGTGGTGGTGTTCCGCCACCTGGCATTACAAAAAGAAAAGAAGCGGGTGCATATTACATATAGAATGAGGCTCATAACGTTTTTTTAAAGCCCAGCATACTGAGTGACCATTGAACGAACGCACAAAACACACGAAACAAATGTGTAAACGCAGCGATGCGTCTACTGCTCCGCGGAATAAATGCCGCGATTTAGGCTCTTCACTGCACGTAGCACAAATGTAACAAAAACGCAATCCCGATAGCAGACGCTGTGACAAAAGTACGGCTCGCCAACTCTGCTGCCCTTTAAGGCGACTTCATGCACGGCCGGAAAGAGACGCGCTGGCGTTCCTTCTTATTAACGCGCTGGCGTTCCTTCTTATTAGCTAAAGAGAAGGCATGCGAGCGCGTCTCTCAAGTCCGGTCGTGGTTCAGGTTATCGAGTTAAATGTCTGTGCTCTGTAAAATGCACACATGCAGGATATGTCGCCAGTAATATCGCAATTTCAGCCAAAGCAACGCTTACCTGTAGCAAACCGCTCCCGCATGTCTTCAGCGTTTGTTCTTCTCCACTTGTCTTTCAAGTTCTCCCAGCATTTCTTCAGTTGGATCCATTTGCGCGGCGTCACGTTGTGGCGGCAGTTAAATTCGTCCTCGATTTTTTTCCCAGGCCTGTCGTTTCCGACTCACGGACGCCACGTCAGTCCTCTTGTTTTCCACGACGCTGCGGTGGCGTGAGAGCAGTTCCAGCAACACGGCGCGTTCTTCTTCAGAGAAGTTTTTCTTTTTCTCCATGGTCGCGTCAAACAGATTGCACACACACACCGTAATGAAGCGCTTAACGTCAGAGGCACAGAAACACTGCAATACACCGCACGTAACAAACGCAACATAACTATTGGGACGGCGAGAGAGGCGACAGGAGGCCCTTGTATGACCGGGTGACTGTAGGCCATTGTGGCCAGACGAGTTCAAACAAAGCACTGAAAATGTAAATATTGGTTTCATTTACCCAGCACAGTGTTCATTCGAACGCTACAACATTTCTTTCCCATTATTTTGGTGCAACAGTTATTATTTTGCAAATGAAATACATCGTACACGCCAATTATTTGCGTAGCCTCGACACCATGCGACATACTTGTACCGAAAAGTGTCACTTCGGAAAGTAATACTTAAGTGCCGTTTACGAATCACTTTCCCGCAACTTTCCTCATACTTGTACTTTCCTCACACTTACTGTGCCTCCACTTAAGTTTCGTTTGTGAATACGGGCCTAATGTTTTGAACTTTTGCGTATTGGACTAAAAAAATTAAAAACGGTAAAAAAATAAACATCTATTGCAGCAGTCATTGTCTTCGTTGAAATCGAATACGCCTTGAACTGCTACGCCTCGCTCTGTCTATTGATAAGCATTGAATTGAATACGCCTTGAATTGCTACGATTCGGTGGATGTCTCAATTTTTTAATTAGTTCTCTCTATCTAGCGGGTTTCCGCTGAACAATTACGTCAAACACTTGCCTTTGCTTCAACTTGTTGATAAATTGGACTTCGTGTTGCCATCTGCTAGCCGCCTATTCATCTCTGATGGTCAAGCGGCTACACCGGAAAGGCGGTGGTCCGGGGTTCAAGTCTCAGACCAAGACGAATTTTTCTTCAACTGCGAGGCTATCCTATCGATGAACCCGTATGGGTTTGTTTTGTAGCAATTGCTACGTTTCGGTGGATGTCTCATTTTCCCTTAAAATTGCATATGTGTGTTCGTTTTCTTTTTTTTCAAATTTACGCTTTTGATTGGCATTACAGGCAAACATAGATCATGGTTGTGGTTGCTGTCGTCCATGATTGCTACTCAGACAAGATTGTAGGCCGCTGTTGTAGGTGTAGATGTAGAGGCTAGATGGTAGTTCCCCCAGTGGAGTGACGAAGAATTCATGCCGTTGGTGAACCACCAAGTGAATTGTGGCTTGTAGCGCCCACCGACATCGCAGCGCGGGGCGCTTCGTTCGGCGCTCTCAGCTGGTGCCTTGGCGCCGGCTGTCTAAGGAGAAAAATAAAGAAGCGCAGCGCGTGCTCGAGGCGCAAGCTCGGCACGCGCAAGGTTGTTCCAAAAGCCAGCCACGCTGGTCGTCGCAGCCCCGTCGCTCGGCTCGCCGCCTTCGCCCTTCTGACCAAGGACGACGGCACGGCTCGTACAGCCGCCATCACGTCCCTTCTACATTGGTGACCCGGGAGAACGCGCGTTCCACCGAGCGACACGCTGCCATGGCTCACTGGCCGGAGCCGCAGTTCGACCCACCACTGCCGCCGTTCTCGTCCAGCTACGTCGGCGCATGGTTCACTCAGTTTGAGGCGGCTTGGGAGCTTAACCACATCTGGATTCAGGAGTTCAAGCACGCGGTACTCCTCGACGTCCTGCCGCTTGCTCTCCAGCTCCACCTCGGCGTTCCATCGCCTGGCCCGCGACCGTACGACGAACTGCGGCAGCGCGTGCTCGACTTCTTCGGTGCTGTCTACCACCCTCTTCCAGTGGCTGACCGCACGGTGCGCTAATCGCTGCCTGCGTTCCCACCGCCAGCGCTACCCGCATCTCAACCTGTGCCCGGAAGCCACCACCAGGCAAGCCTTCCTCCCTCGACTTGCCCCGATACCGTCTCGGCGACCACCCGATGCGCTACCGCACAGTCCCCGGCCTCCGGCTCTCTCCAGGGATCTCTTTCGTGCGAGTACGCTCACAATGTTGTCGCCGAGGGTATCGTCACGACCATGACACCGGCCACGTCATCGCCTTTCTCGCCCCCAACGATGGCAGCCGATAGTGGAGATATCGCCGACCCAACGCCGGCTACCGTGCCGCAGGCCATTGGGTCTGTCTCTAATGCCATCGCTCCTGCAACGACGACACCCGACCCGTCCACGCGGTCCGCTGAGCCAGTCTCCGAGGCGGCGCGCGAGCTCGGCACCGCACCGATCCCACTGCCTACGACTCTGCCGGCTAACGCCACCGCGGACGTGGGTCACGACGACCTTCTGCGACCCCCGCTGCATCCCACGTCAGGCGTCCTCAACGAACCACCGGACGCTCATGCAGGCCCTGACCCCACTTTTTCCGGCCGGTCCGTGGCTTCCTCGCAATGCACCCCATCGCCGGACGCGTCGGATCGTTGTCGCCTCCCGACAGGTTGTGCCACGTCCACATGCAATGCAAGCGTCGTGGCCCGTCCAGGGCTTCGACTGCATCGCTCGTGCGCGCACCCTACACGCCATGCAACGGTGCGGTCCGTCATACGCCACCGGCAACGCTCGCACTGGTACCGTCGACGCGCCATTCGCCTCAAAGGCCTACCAGTTCCTCCTTCCTCAAGACGCACGTGCCGATTCTATCGCCGGCTGGATGCGCCCCTCCCAACAGCGTCCGTTCAGCGAGTGCCTCGTCCGTTGCGGAGCTCCCAGTGCCGCCCGCCTGAGCTCTGCGCGGCAACCCGGTGCCTTCAAGTTCACAACTCGGACTGGCTACGGACACTTTTCAATCGCGATTTAACCGGCTTGTCTTTTCGACGTTCCGTCTGGGCGGGGGGCCCTGTAGCGCCCACCGACGCCGCAGCGCGGGGCGCTTCGTTCGGCGCTCTCAGCTTGTGCCTTGGCGCCGGCTGTCGAAGGAGAAAAATAAAGAAGCGCAGCGCGTGCTCGAGGCGCAAGCTCGGCACGCGCAAGGTCGTTTCAAAAGCCAGCCACGCTGGTCGTCGCAGCCCCGTCGCTCGGCTCGCCGCCTTCGCCCTTCTGACCAGGGACGACGGCACGGCTCGTACAGCCGCCATTACGTCCCTTCTACAGGCTCATACCCAATTTGGTGATTCATAGTGTTTTATGTCTCACATGCCGCCTATTGTAAGGATACAAAAAAAGCTCTTTTAGCCGAAGCGAAAGCAAGGTCGAACGCCTATAAAACTGGCACAAGTGTTACAGTAGTTACCTAGCAAAAAACAGCATTCACTAGAGCTCGGTAATCAGTCCAAAAGGTGGTTTTCGCAAGACATTTACCAATTCTATACACTGCAGACCTCCTAAACACAACGTGTTTTGTACCTTTCTTGCGCACTGGCAACTTTTGTAGTAAAGGATCGATTGTGGTACCTAGATGTAGATTGTGGTACCTTATTAGGTCCGTCTGCAGCAAGCAACAATCCTCCTCTTCCTCCTGGTATTCGATTGTCATACAGCAAGAAAAGAGCCCACGCTAGTAACCGAGTTACGGAAATGTTTTGATGGCGTTGAGTGTTCACTGATGGCCTCGCCTCTACATCCTATTTCCGTACGTAGCAAAAGTCAGCAAGACAAAAAAAAACTACGCTGCAATTTGAGCCTACCAAAGAAAGCGAAATATTCATAAAAAACTAGTAGCATTGCAGACACACACGCTACAGGTGCGGTTCAGAACACCTCAAAACACTTTGATGAAATAAGTGTCCATCGTTGCAGGGCAAAGAGAGCAAGGAGAGTAAAGGGAGGGAGATCAACCAGGCGAGCGTCCTGTTTGCTACCCTATGCTAGGGGTAAGGGAAAGGGGCAATAGAAAGAGGAAAAGAGCGAGAGAATGAGTACTGAGTGCACGTGGGACGATGTACATGGACACTACAAGCGGTCTCTTAAACCGGTGCACTTCAAGTAGTGTATCTATTTCCCGAACCGCTTTTTGTGCCAGTGACGGGTGTAGCCACGGTCTGAGTATCTTTGACTCAGAGAATGGTCTAGAGACCAGTCTTTTTGAAAAAGGAGCATGCTTATTCTGAGGACAGTTGTGTCAAAAAATGACCATGCAGTAGGTACCTGTATGGCACATATTGAAAGCATGTGCCCAGAAGCACTTTTTTTCAGCAGAACAACGCACCGACGACAGTAGAAATCACATTGATGCTTCGTCGCGCCTTGTACTGTCATCAAGAGAACGTCAGGCGTGCATTTCTACATGTAACTGTGCAGTTTTATGCAATGTTGGCATCGTGTTTTCCTAGCCCCCCATTCTGCCCGTAGAAGTCTCTGAACTTCTCTGGGCACTGAATAGGACATCTGACACTGAATTGCCCATAGATCTCATTACCATTGCTGAAAATTCCTCTGTTTACCTAAACTAAATGGCACGCTCTGAGCTTACTTTTAATAAATTATAAATTATGACTAAATTACTTTAATTTTTTTGAAGGAAATATCGAGAACAGGGTTATCAATGTTGAACGGGGACTTACGAGACTATAACTATTTTTCTACACCAACCATGTGTGTTTGATTAACGGCACAGTAGAAAAAATTCACTGATTCTGAGAGGTATGAGAAGTTAAATAATCAGTCATTATACATTGTTGGGTGCTATCAAGTCAAATAGAAACCACAGTTGACAAATTACATCACTTTGTTTATAAGGAGAAGTATTCCTCAAGAAAACTACGTCTTTGATGTTTACATCGAAGATATAGCCCATCAAAGAGGCCCCGGGATACTCAAAACCAAAACCTGCAGCAATGCCCTATATTCATGGTATTAGCGAACAGCTGTCCAGAATTTTAAAGAACATTGCGTCCAGATTGCGCATGTACCAATGAACAGCTTGCGAATGAGATTGTGAACGTGCAAGACCCTTTGCCCCACCGAAAGTATGCGAGAGTAGTTCCCAAGTTTTCGGGGAAGATTGCAGTTCTGTCGACATCGAAGCAAGAGGACACTTCCAAAGGCGATCGAAAAGACTTAGAGACGACGTCGCCAAATGCCACGTGTCATATAATGGCATGGCAGAGTACGTTCAGAACAAACGCTACGCAATAATCTGGGCGAGCCAATCGTCATTATCACGGAAAAGAACTTGTCAGGAAGATTATGACTTAAATCATTGCTTATCCAAACCACAGACAACGCACCAAACAGACCGCGAGGCATGTTAGACAACGTGTATTGTAATCATAGGACGCGTGCTCAAGCATATACCATATATACCAACCATAAAATGGCTCGCTCGTTTTTAACAAGGGATTTGTACAGGTTCCTTAAAGCTCTGTGCTCTATGCTATTGATCAGCATTCTTTTCTTTCTGCTTTTTAACGTGCGAAAACCAGTTCAGATTATGAGGCACGCCGTAGTGGAGGGCTCCGAATTAATTTTGAGAACCTGAGGTTCTTTAACGCGCACTACACCACAGGCAAACCGGCTATTTTGCATTGTCGCCTCTATCGAAATGCGGCCGCATTTCGATCCCTCAACCTCGTGTTCAGCAGCTCAACGCCTTAACCACTGAGCCACCGCTGCGGGTCATGAGATTTATCAGTGACCAGTTGTAATAATAACTACGCTGCTTGGCTTCCATGGTGACAGCGGCCCCACCAAGCTTCATAGAGTGGTCTGAGCGGAACGGACTGTTAACTTCACGCTGCAAATGCCGACGGTTTTCCTTTGAACTCACCCTGTGCACCATCGAGCTGTGATGCCTACTCAGCCAGCACAACATGCTTCACGTGGTCACGCGATATACTTTCCAAAGGAGCTGGCTATTTGGATTGCGAATCATACATCTCCGAGTAAACACCATTTCTGGCCTCTATCTCGTTGTTTTAGGAGGCAGATCGCGAACATATTGCAATCCAAAAGAACACCGAGTAAAAACAAATGAAGCCGCAATTTGTATTTTCTGGAGTTTCATAAATAAGTTAAAGAAAGCCTGAAGCCTGTAAACATGTGTGAAGCGCTTAACCGGGTGGAAGCAGTCCTGGAGGGCTACTTGCTCAACACTCGGCGTCAGTTCCACATGAGTGGAAATGTGGAGGTGGGGCGCTAGCACTGGTAGGGGCACTTGCTTGGAGTTTTACGTTACTCAAAATTCGAAGTTTATTACCCCAATATCTGTTCACGTTAAGAAAGGCTGCATTACAGGACTTCTCACCGCATGCATATGTTTTTAACGGCTCACAATAAAGACAACATTTCGACATACAACATTTTAGATTCTGCAGTTGAAATCATACCTCTAAAGTGTCGAATGGTCGACGCCCAAGCAACACTTATTCTCATCATCTTCTTTTATCTCTCTCGCCCATGCCCACCCACACAATAGAAATAGGAGTGCCACCCTTCAACACAGGTTGTGGGGATGCACAATATATCAAGAAATAATGGCAGACTCCCCGGAAAATCTACGGGCGCGGTGGTCGGCCACGCTGCTCAGCTCAGAACTCCAAGACCAACTTTGGGCCGTCCAGCGAGCCATGGATGCCGTGCGGGAGCAACAGCTCCCAGTGGCCATCTAGGCGGCCCCAGGCCCGGGCCTCCCAATCGCCGGATTTAAAATAAAGTTATGTCACTCACTCGCTTTCGTTCTTATCATGCTCTACAAATGGCTTAATATCGCTCAAACAAAGCAAGCATAAAAATATGGAATTTGTCTTTTTACTAATAGCGTATCTCAATGTAAACGAGTCCAAATTAAACAATGAACAGGTGCCTCGCTCGTCGTCTTAGAGAATTTAGTCATTTGTCACTCAATATCGCGCTACTGCCAGTTCAGTGAGCGAGATCATTTTTTACATTCAAATTCACTTAAGCCGTGGTCCCGGTCTTCCTTTCTTCTCATTTCGGGAATGTCGCAAGTTGTAAAGGAACATATAATAATATTTTTTCGCGAGAGTGCAATAAACTAGTCATGGAGTCATGGTTACTAAGAATGCCAGGATGACTCGAGCTGTCCAAAACGGGATTGTTTTGCCTACAACACCGAAAAAAGGTGTCCAGTGGTAATTTAACGTGCCTTGATCACAACTAAGTTGAAGAGGTAGCATTTTAAGTTGCATCAAAACATATGAAATCATATTGTTAATAAAGCAGACTTTAGGAGTAACGTGAAAAATAAATTCCTTACGCCAGAAAACGGAGTGTACACAAATTTATTAGCCGACTTCATGGCTTCCAAGAATGACGACATCAATGTGTTGGTTGCCTTGATGCTGGCCGAACCGAGCTCCGGCGAACATGACACATACCCACGTGCAATGCTTCAAGTCAAGACAAAATGCGCTATTACGAAATAGGGGTCCGAGCCACCACGAAGGTTCCATAGCTGGTGCGTCGCAACCTGCCGGACGATAAGGAGGTCCACAGCGACGTCTGAGCCATAAGGAAATAAAGTTTCACGTACAAATTCGCATTTTGAGTTTCACAAGAAAGGCTCCGTGATTATCGGAGTGCACAACATGTCACAGTTTTTGCATGATTCAGCAGCGCCCCCTCCCCCCCCCCCCCCCCGCCCACAGTGCTCAACTTCCCTTGATTTGCCTTACAGCGCTACACGAGGAAATTTAATGTCCTTGTCTGGGCCAGTCGCAATGGTGGAATTGTACGCAACATCCCACCCTTGATGTCGCACGACCCCGCCACACTCTGCCTCTGCATTCCAACCTATGCAATGAAGGGGCACTTCTTCGGGAAACCGGGGTCGACGCTGTTCCCATGGAAGTCGTCGACGTTCGTTCTTTGAAGCAAATAGTGGGCTCTCCCTAACGGTCAGGTTGTAGCGATTTAGGAATACCGCCTTGACAGTCGTGAATGCCTCCTAATAACGTGGTGGTTGTTTTCCTCTCGAAGGAAGCTTCTTGCCGTTTATAGAGGTAAAATGACCGATGACCAACTACAGCTTGGCGTGACAGAACTCGTTGCGATTGTCAACTCTGGGTCGTCGAACAGACAAACAAGCGACACATAGGCGCTGTCTATTAACTTGAGGCCATGCTGGTTTCGTTGGCAGCTCTTTGGCGCGGAAAATACGATGATTCGAGGATGACATTTCAAAGTTGCATGCTTGATGGCCAAGTACCTTTTGTCGAGAAGGAAAGCCAGTCATAACAACGCACACGACAATCCGCGATCAGCACAGTGCATTTTGTTATTAAGATGTATATATTTGGAGTACTACCGATCTCATGCATATGATCGAAAAGAGAACTATGAATTTCACTGCACCACCGATATGCTGAAACGCAATGTACAGTGGCGTTTAAGTGACGACCGAGCTTGCGAATTTCGTCGTACGTATGCCCTGGTTTGGTTCTACGTTTATTGTATTCCTTATATGTACGCCATTTTCCACCTTTAAATTCAAAATACAAATTTAGCGAAAACGTTCAAACTATATACATATTCTCTTATTTCTTCTGTATTGCCTTCAATGAAGAAAAGTCATGATCGTTGCGAAAAGTCTTACATATATCCAGGGTCAGCATGAGGCATCATCGGGAGGTTTGTGCCTCGCCTGTACGAAAGCAAAGAATAACTGATTAGCCTCCACAACTCTTGACACAAGCTATAAAAAGAGAGGTACACTTAAAATTCCGAACTCTGTAGTGTGCCAATATTTCGAAGTTATCCAATTATTTGAGAATACCACCCACCACGATGGCGCAATATTGCTTATTTGTGTGTTTGTTATGCGTTTGTATTAGAAATCACCAATTAGGCTATGTACGTCATGTAATTTATACCGTTAATTCGTATTAATGTTTAACAACATTATGCCATAGTGCTCTTTTATATATTTCTAATTTATGCAAATAAAATTCTTTTATTAGGCTACTTATGCTAAAAATCTATAATTGTTCCTTGTTTACGATCTGTTGCAACTATTGTAACCTGTGGTTATTATGTTTAGCTTGGAAAATAGTTCCCATTGCAGTCATTGACTTTAGGAACCTTACTCTGTGCATTAACATCCTTTAATGTTTCTAATCACGACAAGAAAACCGATTCTGATTCTGATCCCACATTCCCAATAGCACAGCAATTAAAAGTCTTTCAGAAATACTAACCATTCCCGTTTTGGACCGTAAATCCCCTGGAAAACAGACAAACCCGTTTTTAGCAAATGAGCGAACAGTTGCTTTCTTTCTTTAAACGTAGGAGTGCAAAAAAGGCAAGCACAGGCTCAAAAACTGTGCAAATATTTCATCGGGGTTTTAAGCGAAAATATGCGGATTCACTTGACCATTCAATGCGCAATTCCTGTAAAACTGGCATCAGTCGCGAACTTCCAAATTTTTAACTCATTTATACATCTCTATGTGATACAAGAAGTCATTACATTGATACGAAACGGTGAGAGAGATCTAATGCCCCCTGGAAGATTACCAAGAATTCAAGAGCCACACTACGCCCCGCTATCAGAAGTGCATCTTAATTTAATACCTATGCCTAACTTGATCTGAATAACGCCTGTAGTGAACGAGCTGAAGGAAACGCAATGAGCGTCCGGGGCACGTTCACACCAGGCGTTGGTTGAAGGAAGCCAAGCATCGCTTCAACTTAAAATAAATTTCTGAATACGGGGTTAGGGGGTCCCCTGCAATTAGATGAACACTCAACAGCGCCGCCGTTGTGTCATATGCGCCTCTCAACAAGAAGATGAACACGCCATATTGTCGCGGTACAACGCCAAGAGAAGACACACAGACAATCTTCAGGAACAACAGGACCACCTTGCTTGCTTGCTTCCTATGCCATGGTGTATACCCACCACGGGGGATTGGCCAAGAAGCCGGCGGTTAAACAGGTGGGTTGAAATTATGCAATGAAACTAACTGATGTTAGAGCCGTATTTTATTTTATCTTATAAGGAATTGTGTGCTTTTCGGAAGTAGATCAAGGTAGATGGTAATACATTTCAATCAGTTTCATTGGAAGTTCGAAATTAATAAATAATGAATCAGCAGATTAACGTAAATTGGAATTTTCTACAATAATAGACAATATATCAGTAAATTAACTTGGTATTCTCCTTGTGTCACCGAGGAACTCGCATACGGCCCTGCATACGTTCCTGTGGCTAAATCCCAGTGTATATGCCCCGAATGATAGAATGTTTTCAGTGTTTATAGTGATGCCTAATTTTCGGAACGTAATTTCGAAGTATTTCTTTCTCTTGATTGCGAATCGGCGGCAGTTTAATAAATAATGATCGATGGTGTCAGGTTCATTGCAGAAATGACAGAGGGGACATCGCCAGACCAGACCTGGGTAGATAAAAATTTAGGGGTGGAATACGGCATCGTAATTTTGTAATTGAGATTTCCAATTTACGTGTGGGACACCATTGATTATCCCAAGGGTAAAGCAAATGCTTTAAGTCTGTGATTTGGAATGTCTGTTTTGCAGAGTAATTTGAGAGACATAGTTTTCTAAGCCTAGCCACGGTGATATAAGCAAAAGTCGTCAGAACATGCATGACTGGTCCCTGTAGGGATGTACGTGCGAGTGCGTCGGCCCGTGCAAGCAGGTAGAGGTAGAGCCTTGGAGTTACTGGCACATACCCACTCTGGGGGATTGGCCAAGGACCGGGTAGTTTCAAATAACAATCAGAAAGGAGATGTATAAAACAATACAAACATAAATGTGGAAATATATACGCATCTGAGAATGAATAATTAGAATACATCAAATGACTTGAATAGAATAAAGGAATAAATGATGACTAAAAAAAAAGTAGACAGCTAGTCATCAAATTTGTAAAAATATTTCGGAACCCTAAGCCCCGATTTTGTCATCTAAATCTTTCTGACCCTGTAATGTAATTCTGGATGGCATCGACAACCTTGCTGTCGCTGTGCCCAAGGGTAGAGGCCCCCAATGATAGTAAATTTTGAACATTTAATTCTAATCTAGAAGGTGGAACGGTGTTTCTAAGGTTCTTTTTCGCAATTCAGAATATCTTTGACAGACAATCAGAAAATGATCTAATGTTTCATTTTGTCCACAGTAAGGACAGTTAGGTGAGGGAACCAGACCAGCTCTGTGTAGGTAAAAATTTAGAAATGAAACTCTGGAGCGTAGTCTAGTGATTGCGACGAGTTTGCTGTTCCAATAATGCGACAAGTGCTGAAAATCTGACGAGTTTGTTAAAGAAGGGGCGTGAAATTCACGCAGCATCATTTTTGTCCGAAATGTAGCCCCAATAATGAAAGCTGAAATCGGTAGGATATGAATTACCGGGCCATTCAGGGACGCTTTCGCCAACGAATCTGCCTTTTCGTTTAGAAATAGGCCCACATGCCCTGGTACCCACACCAATCTAATCAAACCTAAGTGAGGGGGCACTAACGATCTGAAAGCTCGCAAAACCGGGTAATTATCGGAAGCTGTGAGGGAGGAGCACAGAGATAAAGAATCCATCACGATCACTGTGGAACGTGTTGATGTATTGAGTTTACGGAAAGCTAGAACGACAGCTAAAAATTCCGCTAGAAAGATCGGTACGAAGTTTGGGAGGTGAAGAGAGAACAACCAATCAAGAATAGGAGAAAATATTCCAATTCCCCACTTTTCTTCATTTTGAGAAGCGTCAGTGGCAATAACTGTCTCGATCGGAACGTGCAAAAAGTAATCATTTAAGATTGAGCTTAGCATGCGGTAAGATAATGCCTTTGCATTTTTAGGAAAAATATCATGATTCTGAATTTTAATGGAATTGATGTTGTAAACAACAGGACTCACCGCACGAATTTGTATGTTTAATTTATCTAGGAGAGTTTGAATAAAATAATTTGTGGTGTGTGAAATCGCGGCCAGTACAAGCCGAAGAACAAGTCCGGCTGGGAGATAAAAACTGTTTGTGAACGCCTTATAGGGGATTCATATAGTCTTAAATATGACTGCAGAGCTAATAATCGAAACCTCGTAGCAGTTCACGCCAAACAGATGAGAGACACGTTTTCTTCGTCGTCGGCAAAATACCACCGACCCACTAGACGGAGTCCATTAATGCCTCCCATCGTTGTTGTCGTCTCTGCCTAGAGCACACGCGTCATTTATCCCTCCCAGAAGAGCATGGTCCCGGTGCTAGACCAGAAATGTCACTTGCGCAAGTGAGGGTCTTGCGCACAGTCATTCGCTCACATACGGCTTTATGCGTACAACATGCGCAAGTTCAGGACGGCGCGGACGACGCCGCGTACAGTTGGGACTATCGGGGATGACCTGGTATGTGACATCACTGAGTCGCCGCAATACTCGATATGGGCCGAATGATATATCCTTAACAACTTCTCGGAGAGGCCTCGTTGCCATATGGGTGTCGAAACCCATACTCTGTCGCCGACTTCATAGGTTACGGTTCTACGGTGAGCATCATAGCGGCCTGCGTCCTAGTCTTAATTGCTGCTGGCAGATCCGCAAGCGCGCGAGCTTCGGAGCCTCTTCGGCGCGTTACGTAAACATATCTGCATCCGTATCAGTGTAGTCAAATTCGTATGGAAGCATTGCATCCAACATCGTTCGTACATCCCGGCCATGCACAAGACTGAACGGAGTCATGCGCGTCGTCTCTTGTTTTGCCGTGTCGTAAGCAAACGTGATATAAGGGAGGAGGTGATCCCAATTTTCATGTTCGACATCCACGTACATTGAAAGCATGTCGTCAATTGTTTTGTTTAGGCGCTCTGTCAGTCCATTGGTTTGTGGATGGTAGGCGGTTGACTTCCGATGAGCCGTTCCACTTAGCAGCAAGACTTGATCTAAAAGTGCAGTCGTGAATGCGGTTTCACGGCCGGTGATTACGACACTTGGTGCGCCATGTCGCCACACAACATTCTCAATGAAAAAGCGCGCCACCTCGGCTGCTGTGCCTCTCTGGATGGCCTTTTTTTCAGCGTACAGTGTTAGATAGTCGGTTGTGACCAGAACAAAGCGATTCCCGGCTATAGAAGTAGGAAGTGGGCCAAAAATATCCATACCAATTTGGTCGAATGGTGTTCTAGGAAGCTGTACAGGTTGTAGGAGGCTGGCTGGTTTCGTCGGAGGCGACTTGCGCGTCTGGCAGTCAAGACAAGTGCGAACGTAATGTTTCATGGCGGTGGTAAGTCTCGGCCAGTAGTAGCTTTGCCGAACACTGCCCAATGTTCACGCGTAGCTTAAGTGTCCAGGAGTCACCTTGTTGTGACAGGCTTGAAATACTTCCGTACGAAGAGCTGCAGGAATGACGAGCAGGACGGGGGACTCGGTCGAAGAACAGTTTCTTTTGTAAAGGACTTTGGCAAGTAAACAAAACGATGACAATCCTCTTGCGAAAACTCTAAGTGTTTTGCAGATCTTCCTTCTAAGTAATTGATGAGTGCAAGCAACTCAGGGTCAGTCCCGTTGTTGTTGAGCGATGGCGGAGGTGTCCAGAACACAAAGAAATGCTGTTTCATCTTCTTCGAGTGAACAAGCCGACTCTATCGGTGATCAAGACAGATAGTCAGCATCCGCATGTCGCTTCCGTGACTTGTGCGTAACCGTCATGTCAAACTCTTGCAGCCTTAGGCTCCAACGCGCCATTCAATCAGACGGATTCTTAAGGACAGTGAATGGTGGTCGCTGAGAACTATCAAAGGGCGGCCATACAAATATGGGCCATACATACCGCCCATAATACAACGAAGCATTCTTTCTCAGTTGGGGAATAATTTGCCTCGGTGCGTGAGAGCATTCTACTTGCATAAGCAATCACTCTTTCCGTGTTCTCCTGCCATTGCAGAGAGAGAGAGAAAGCACTTTATTTGCACCCCTCAGAGAGTATGGGTGATCGGTTTGAGCCGCAGCTCCCCCTTTCACCGCCTACCTCCCCCCTAGACGTCGGCCGGAATCAGTTGGCTTCCGGCGGCGGCCTGGGCTTGACAGATGGCTTGTTTTTGGGCATGTTCTTCCTGGCTATGAAGGGAGGATTCCCATGACTCTTGGTTCCCATGTAGACCGTTTAGCGCTGGGCAAGCCCAGAGCATGTGGTTTAGGGTCGCTATGCCTTCACAGTTTTTGCATTTCGAAGAGTGCACCTCAGGATGCCATTTGTGTAGGATATACGGGTTTGGGAAGGTACCCGTCTGCAGTTTTCGCCAGATTACTTCTTCCTTCTTTGTGAGAGATCCATTGCAGAAGAACAGCTCCCAATCCAACATTGCTGGCATCCGTATGGAGCAATGTAGGCGCGGTCTCATCAAAGTGGGCAAGCACTGGAGGTGCCTGGAGACGTTTCCGCAAGACGTTAAATGTACCTTGCTCTTCATCCCCCTATACAAAAGCAGCGTCGTTTCTCGTGAGGCCAGTTAACGGCGACGCAATGCGAGCAAAGTCTGCAATAAACCTCCGGTAATAGGCGCAGAGGCCGAGGAACCGCCGGACAGCCTTTTTATAGGGTGGTACGGTAAACCGTGCGACGGCGGTAAATGTTTCAGGATCTGGGCGGACACCGGCGTGGATGACGACGTGACCAAGAAACTGTAGTTCCGCAAAGCCGAAGTGGCACTTCTCCGGCTTCAGGGTGTGCCTGGCGGATCGTGTGGACTGCGGAACCGCTTCAAGCCGTGCGAGATGTTCTTCAAACGTTGCGGAGAACACGATGACATCGTCTAGGTACACTAAGCAGGTTTGCCACTTCAGACTCGAAGGCACAGTATCCATGAGGCGTTGCAATGTAACGGGGGCAGCGCACAAGCCGAAAGCCAAAGCCTTAAACTCGTATAGGCCGTCTGGCGTCACAAAAGCAGTTGTTTCGCGGTTTCTCGGGTCTGCCTTAATTTTCCAATATCCGTTTTTCCATTGAAGAGAAGTAACGTGCACCTTATACCTGGTGCCTTAGTCAAAGCAACGGAGCCCAACGCAGCATGTCTTCCAGCACAGCAACCATTCTTATCGTTCTTCCAAAAAACAGCTATTTATCTGTCGTTGATGTTGGTCATTGGATATGGAATTGCTATTCCTTCATCAGCATCACCACCACCCTGTCCTCGTCGATCTCGTGCCATGGTCATTGGGATGCCATAGTTTTTGCTGTTGTTATCATCGCTACATTGCCGTCATTCTACAATAGACATCGGTTATCATCATGAGTTTCTGTCGCTCTGATCATATTTTTTTTCATCTTAAAGCTCAAATTTTGGTGGAGTTTTCAGCGTTTCCGTGCAGCTGACATTATGCACCGTCACCGCTAGAGCTATTTCGCATAGCTGCCGTAGTGCAACCGTCGTCCTCGCCTCGCCATAATATAGTCGGCATGCTTAACAGAACGGGGTAGTGGGGCCCTCTATTCCATTCCTACTGCATTCCGCAGAGCAATAATTCCCGTAATTTCACTTTTTATAACCCCATGGAATGATGAGATTTGGTCCTTACCACACTTCGAGTGGCTGAAGTGATCTGTTACGTTCCTCCAATTAAGTAAATCAAGCGCTTTCTTTACAATTGTTGTGTACTTGCGCTTGCGTACTAGCATTAACTAAAGTAAGCTATTCAGCTACAACAGATTATTTTAAGTGCTAGATTTTTTAAAAGATCGAACAGGCTCTGCGACCTATGTCTGTATCGCATTATTTCTATAATATCTCTAATGTCTAATGTTTTATTAAAACATTGCTTCCGTGATTTTAATTTCAGCATGAATATTTTTTCCTATGTGTGGTGAATAGTTTTACCCTAGCCCGTAAAAGAAGTACTGCACGAACTATCACATGGTAGAGCACAGTCGTTTTATAACAGAGCACGTGCCTGGTTAATATAGCGCTTTCATTTCAGGAACTTCGTTTAACTCACACTAATAAATAATTAGTATTTAACGTTTTCATGAAGTATCTGCTATACAAGATGGTCAAAATTGTTTCACAATCCTCCACTACGGCAGTGACTCATAATCGTATCGCGGTTGTGGCATGTAAAGCCCTGCAGTTGATACTGAATTCATTTTCTAGCCCACTAGTGCTCGCTTGTGACGTCAGCGTTCCTTCAAAGCCGAAAGTAGGGCTAGTTGGAATTTAGACAAAGTTTTGAAAAAAAAGGAACTGAGAAATGGACCCAATGTACTTTTTTAAAAGTACAGCAATTAAAGCAGAGGTTGTGCTTGTTGGAAGTTAGACCAAGACATGTAAAGGTATGATAAAGGAAGTGGGAAGAGGCCACATGTAGTAGACATTTCTTATGCGTTTAAAATTGTCTTTGAAGTTAACTTCACTTTAGCGGCTCACTTATTAGGCTGTTCACGAGCACATTGCCCGCAGAACGTGAGCACATCGAGCCCGAGCAAGGCTAGCCTAGTTTTTAAACAAAGTCCCTCATTTCTAAAATATCTAATTCTTTAAAACTATTTTATTTCGGGTAAACCAAAGTACAATACAGCCTTAGACTGTAGTACCTGCCAAACATCGACATAGATTATTCTGCATTTTGATGACTAACATAAAAGCCAAATACATTGATATGTCTTTTCATGAGGATCTTTTCTGTCTCCTCGAGTATACGTGTTGAGAGGTCTCTCGCGTAGCTGAAGCACGTCGCAGCAAGAACTGCGACATTAGCGTGAATTAGTTTTGAGAAGAACAAATGGCGTAGTGGCACGGTTTTATCCGTTACAAATAGCATTGGTACAGTTTTGTGCAGCCTTAAAGGACATATATTCACGCCTCGATTGGGAGGTACAATGAATAATGTATTTTAAAAGGTGAATCTTTACACTTAATAATTACCCATCTGCATACGTGATTCTGATGGAGCTGCAAAGCCAATTGCATCTTTCATGAGAGCGTGAATACAGCTGGGGAGAACCATTCTATCTACGAATTTCGGAAATATGTGTTATCCACCTACTTTTAGAAGGTAGCAGTCGAATGAAGCTCACTTGACTTATTCAAAAGCTTTTATAACCCAAGTGCCCTTACTCAATGGACCACCACATTCACTACCCCCGCCATCACAATTCATTGGCATCTGTTCTTAAGCACTGTTCTAGAGTGAACGCATTTATTTATTTATTTATTTATTTATTTATTTATTTATTTATTTATTTATTTATTTATTTATTTATTTATTTAGATAGTTGGTTATCAATGTGTTTTTGTTTGTTTAAGCCTAATTTTGCCGAGGTAAGGTGTACTACACGAGAAATGAGTGGTTACTTCTGTGAAGAGTGGATTGCATGGTAGACTTGAAACAATTCCCACTAGAGTTGAAAGGAGAGTCTCTGTGGATAGGTTATTTTATCACCAGACACTTCACAACCTTAACAAAAAATGAGTGAAGGTGAATTTTAGTCTAAGGAAACAGGGGATACTCTGCTCTTCCATGGCTCATACAAAAAAGTAGATAATTCTATGGAAAAAATGGGTGACATACTCCAGGAAGATAATGATAGATTTGTAATAAAGATACAGCCTATATACATGACGCCTTACGTCTGGGCCCTTCTTTTCACTACTGTTGATAGTGGCTAGTTATTTCCGAATAAGAAAAACTACTGAATGAATGAAGAACATTATTTTGTGAGCTTTTCAGCGCATACGCCGGATGGAAGTGGTTCCCACTTCACGGGAATCCATATGCTGTTCTCGCCGACTGGCCCCTGGTTACGAGCCAAAGCTAGTCTTCCAGGGCGGGTCTGGACAGCAAAATCTTCCATCGCTCTCTAAGGGTTTGGATGGGTAGGGAGAGCACGTTGGGGTTAGGGTTGGTGAGGAGTGGTGGGTGTTGGCCACGGAGAAAGAATAACAGAAGGCGAAACTCTGGGCCGGCGAATGCGCGTGCACTGGTCGTTATAATGTGACGTTGGCTGATGAGGAAACGCGTGGCTTCAGACGTGCCATGCAGAGTGGTGATGATGAATAATGACGATTTATTGGCATCCCCTTTGAAACGGGGCGGCGCCAAATAGTCACCTAGCCTGCTTGATTTAATCAGGTGTAATATACCTGTTTTTTATCTAGTATTTTTGTATACCTCTCAGTAATCTTTCTTTTTTTTTCTAAAAGTTACCTTGTACCGCTACCTATAATTTTAAGAGATCACCGGCGCTATAACGTAAAATTATTTCAAACTGTTTCGATTCCAAACTCCTCACGTCAAATTTACGTAACCATCGACGCAAGCTAGAGCACTGCATGGCCCCGGGCCGGGCCGTCCAAAGCGTTTGTCGGCGGGCTCGGGCCGGGCCCGGGCTTAAAGCCGCGGGCCCGGGCGGGGCTCGGGCTTGAGGCCGCGGGCCCGGGCCGGGCTCGGGCTTGAGGCCACAGGCCCGGGCCGGACTCGGGCTTGAAGCCACGGGGCCGGGCCAGGCTCGGGCCCGCTCGTTGAAGGGCCTAAGTAGGCCTTCGAGCACACGCGACCGTTATGCATTGCATGGTTCAGTGCATTCTGTGCCAAGCTGAAGTGACACGTGCAAGATGACTGTCATCCTCATCATCAGCCTATATTTATGTCCACGGCAGGACGAAGGCCTCTCCCTGCGATCTCCAGTTAACCCTGTGTTGCGCTAGCTGATTCCAACTTGCACCTGCAAGTTTCCTAACTTCATCACCCCACCCAGTTTTCTGCCGTCCTGGACTGCGCTTCCCTTCTCTTGGTATCCATTCTGTAGCTCTAATGGTCCATCAGTTATCCATCCTACGCATTACATGGCCGGCCCATTTCTTTCGCTTAATATCAACTAGAATATCGGTTATCCCCGTTTGTTCTCAGATCCACACCGCTCTCTTGACTGTATATCTTATCACATGACTATATCTTATCAAAGAAAATAGTAAAACAGATGAAGTTAGCATTTTTAACAGCGGAGCTGTTTCAGCCGGGCCTAATGTGTCCGCTGAATCCAAAATCTGGACCGATCCTGGCAGCAGTGCAGAAAGGGTCCAAGCGCAATGGCACATACACCTGTGAACTAGCGAAGCTGAGCCTGGATAAGTGTAGCTAAGAATGGTGGGGACTAATTGCGTATCGACAAGCAATTGATAGCCAATCAATGGCTGGTCGATAATCGATAAATAATCAAGAAATTCCCGCAAATGCTGGGGATTACTTGGTAGTGCTTAGCCTAGCCCAAATACATGGCCAATACCTTACGATAGCCAATCGACAGCCAATCAATAGCTAATCGATAATGGATCAATAATCAATAAATTCGGATAACTTGGTAGTGCTTAGCCAATCCCAAATACGTGGCAATAGACAATCGATAGCCAATCAATACCTAATCGATAATCAATCAATAAAAAATCAATTCCGGGAAATGCTGGGAATCACTTGGTAGTGCTTAGTCTAGCCCAAAAGCCAGGAGTAGCTAGGTGCCCATCATCTCCGCTGTCTCTTTAGCATTGCGCCGCCAGTGCAAGCTACGCTAATTTATTTTTTCTTTTCCGCAAAAACCAACATTGTTTCCGCGTAAGGAAAAATAAATTATACAAAGAACCACTCCTCAAACCATTTCCATGTTACCGCTTTTGCGATCGCACTATTACCAGTGTCGATACTATATCATTTTTTTAGCGCTAAGGCCAGTTACTTTTGTGCTTCAATGCATAAAACAGCGTTTTCCTCAAAACGTTAACTGGAACGCCCATGCATTTCGTCGGACACTTTGAAAATTAATATCTCGAAACTGGTTCAGTCCTGAGAATTCGTTCCAAGTGGATACGCCTTGCGAACTCAGCGGCGATAATTCGTAGATTGAATGATGTGCCGTAAAATAAATAATTAAAAAGTTAATTCGAGTAATGATGTTAAATATTCAATTAGGCGTTTTGACCATCCATTAGGCCATGCATGTCAGAATTAGGCTGGAACTACATAAAAAAAATTTGCCTCCTTAGAGCGTCGTCGCATTAATGCGAACACAAGAAATCCTGAGATATGGTCAATTCCATACTTCAGAACACTGTATAAGTATCAGTCGTTAATACATTACCTACCATTCGCTTCGAACAGATACAAAAATGGCGGTAATTTCAGTAAGAAAGAACTCAGCTGACACTTTGGTCGCTTGTAATGTATCTGATGTGATTATTATTCTGCCTTTGTGTATGCTTCTGAGTATATAATGTAAATCCTCTTTCGTTTTCTTAGCAAATGTTGATCTTGTAAAATTCACTCTCATGCTATGTTGTATAGCTGGTGTTGCGTTGTTTTGTATAGCTAGTATTGTTATGGTAGTTTTGTTTAAAATGCATTCTGTTAAAACTCTTTCCAACTCTGTTAACTCGCCGTGACGCAAATATTCTTTGTCTTTCCGTTCATAGCTATTTCGTCAATGAGGAATTCCAGCGAGAGCTGGAAATATATGTGAATTATTCTGCATGTGTGCACACTGTTTGCTGTACTATTGCTTTGCCTGGTATTATGGGTCACGTCAAGCTACATATGTAGCTTTTAGTCCAAAGTGACCGTCCAGCATGTAAACTGGACAATAAATTGATTTGATTTGACTGATTTCGTCGGACACTTTGAAAATTATTATCTCGAAACTGGTTTAGTCCTGAGAATTCGTTCCAAGTGGAACGAATTGCGAACTCGGCGGCTATAATTCGTAGACTGAAAGAGGTGCCATAAAACAATTAATTAAAACGTTCATTAGCGTAATTATGGTAATTCTTCAATTTGGCGTTTTGATTTCTCGTGGAAGTAATGGCCGCCTCATCGAGTAGTTTAGATCAAGGATTATAACTGTGCTATCTGCCACAAGCAATCTTTAAAAATTTGGTTCAGCTAAAATGAAACGCCCTGTATATTTGCATGCTAAATGACATCATAGAACCATATCGTATAAATCAAGGTAAGTGCATGCGCACCACCAGAAAAATAGTAGCGCAGGCAATGGGCCGGATTACTGATGTTCCCGTGGGAGAAACAAAGATTTCGGCCTTTTATTGATTATATACTGCAGCTGATTAAACCTCAGGAAGGTGAGGCTGACAGATACGGTACAATCTGTAAGTAAAAAAAAGAATTTTTTTCTCACAGGCCGGGCCTGATCATGCGCATGCGGGCCCTAGCTAAGCTTAGTAATGAACGCCCGGGCCCGGGCCGGGCCCGGGCTCAGTAACACGAGCCGGGGTTGGGCCCGGGCTTGGAACCACGGGCCAGGGCCGGGCCCGGGCTGGTCATGGTCATGTACGCTCGGTCATGTACGCCCGGGCCCGTGCCGGGCTAGGGCCGAAAAATCAGGCCCATGCAGTGCTCTAACGCAAGCATCGGGTGGTGACCCGCAGCGTTGTCTGAACAAGTTAATCAAACACTCTCCTCGTTTATACGAAGTCAGCTTTGTTCGCTTTCAAAACCAATAACATTGTCTACACACAGTGGTTTTTCTTATCTAATTGGCTGACAAGAGGCGAGGAGCCCGCTCTAGTGGAGAGGGTTTCGATGGGGCCGAGCCAGCACAGTGACAATAGATAACCGCATCAAGAGGGTAGTGCCAGCTTCTCCGTTTGGTCCGCTTCACCTTACTGCTTACGGTGGCTGGTAGAAAATCGCGGCGGCGTGCAACGGAAGGATAACAATGCCGCTAGAAGGAATCATCAGCGAGGAAGAGTTGGCCGAGCGATGTCGTATGCATGCCGAAAGGGCTCGATAACGTTTTACTGCCACGCAAAAGGGTTTACCATGCGCAAATAAGCAAATGCTCACCGGCAGGTGCGAGTGGCGAGGACCTGAGGGATCGGCGGGCAGCCATCTTCAATTCCTTTCGAACGGGGCAGTCTGTGGCTATTCCGAAAAATTTTCAGTTTTCTTCGGCATATTAACCCATTTTTTTTCGCGTACACGTCACTTTGACGTGGTGAGTTTTCGCGATATTGTGAGGTCGCGTGACAGACAGGCGAAGTGGGCGTAGCCAGAAAACATTGGACAAATAGCAGAGGGCTAATGGTGAAAAGGCGTCGAATCAGGAATGCTAATTTTTCTTTTGTGCTGTTTACCCGTGCATAATCAGTGTGTACACGTTATATCAGATCTTTCGCGGTTTTCATGATGTCACGTGACGACCAGGCGAAGTTGGGAGTGGCCCAAAAATGTTTTGAGCAATCGTAGAGGCTGATTGCAAACATTGGAATCAAAACAGTTTGGAATCATTTTACGTTATAGCGCCACAGGTCATATCCATCCTTTCCCTGCTTTTTTAAATGCGAAGCATTTCTAGCGAACATTTGCTACTTTGACCGTATTTATATCTATCTGATCCACACCGCTCTCTTCCTGTCTCTTAACGTTAGTCCTAAGATTTTTCGTTCCATCGCTCTTTGTGCGGTCCTTAACTTGTTCTCGAGCTTCTTTGTTAACCTCTAAGTTTCTGCCCCATATGTTAGCACCGGTAGAATGCAATGATTGTACAGTTTTCTTTTCAACGACAGTGGTAAGCTCCCAGTCAGGATTTGGTAATGCCTGCCGTATGCACTCCAACCCAATTTTATTCTTCTGTAAATTTATTTCTCGTGATCGGGATCCCCTGTGAGTAATTGACCTAGATAAACGTACTCCTTTACAGACTCTAGAGGCTGACTGGCGATCCTGAATTCTTGTTCCCTTGCCAGGCTATTGAACATTATCTTTGTCTGCTGCATATTCATCTTCAACACAATTCATACACTTTCTGGATTAAGGTCCTCAATAATTTGTTGTAATTCATCTCCATTGTTGCTGAATAGGACAACGTCATCTGCAAACCGAAGGTTGCTGAGATATTCGCCGTTGATCCTCACTTTAGAGAACAACCATGGATCAGAGAACAAACGGGGATAGCCGATATTCTAGTTGACATTAAGCGGAAGAAATGGAGCTGGGCAGGCCATGTAATGCGTAGGATGGATAACCGGTGGACAATTAGGGTTACAGAATGGATAGCAAGAGAAGGCAAGCGCAGTCGAGGCCGGCAGAAAACAAGATGGGATGATGAAGTTAGGAAATTTGCAGGCCCAAGTCGGAATACGCTAGCGCAAGACAGGGGTAATTGGAGATCGCAGGGAGAGGCCTTCGTCCTGCAGTGGACATAAAATATAGGCTGATGATGATGATGATGATATCTATCTAGCCGCCTACGACTTTGTGCTCTCATGGTCGTTTCTTTAACTTGGTATGTACCAAAATTGGCATACAATGACAATAGTATATGACGAACATAAATGATATGTCATGACATGAATAGCATGGCATGCGTGTCATTTAGGTCATGAAAGAGCCACCTACGTATGGGTGCTCTCATTGCTGTTTCGTTAACTTGGTAGGTACCAAAATTGATATATTATGACATGAGTGTATGACGAACATAAGTGATAAGTCATGACAAAAATGCCATGACATGCGTGTCATGTAGGTCATGACAATGACCCAGCGAAAAAGGTTAACACTCAAAAACTGAAGTGAAGGAAACAGTGAAGGAAACAGTAAAAGATGCTAGTAGATGTTACAGTCATGAGCATGAGTGAGATAAAATGACAATTACTCAGCGAAAATGTATATCACTCAAAAACTACTGAAATGGGTTCGGCCGTGGGTACTGAGGGAAGCAAACACTAAAGGATGCTGCTAGAAGTCATAGTCATATCATGAGCATGACTCAGAAAAATGACAGTGAATAAGCGAAAAAAGTTTAACACTTAAAAAGCACTGGAATGGGTTCGGGCGTGGGCAATAAGTGAAGGATACACTAAAGGATGATGGTAAAAATCATACTCATGAGCATGACTCAGCAAAAACGTCAATGAGTCTGCGAGAAAATCATTAACACTGAAAAACACTGAAATTGGTTGGGACGTGGGAATTAAGCCAAGGAAACACTAAAGGATCATGGTAGAAGTCATAGTCATGAGTATGACTAAAGCTTTCGCCCTCAGGTCTCTTAGGTGTAGCTAAAGGGACTATTGAGGACTAATGACATGAATGTCGTAACATGCGTGTCATGTAGGTCTAGAAAGAGCCGCCTACGTCTTAGTGCTCTCATGTGCGTTTCGTTAACTTGGTACGCTCCCCGCACACTGTTTCGCGTAACATCGATTCCCACAGGGCGTGGGATCTGCCGGCTTTTCTCTACCAGTACTCTAATCGTCTCCTGCTTATCTCTACGGCTGATCTGTTGATATTTCTTTCCACTTTAAACCCAAGCGCTACTGGGAGTTGCAGGTTACCTACGGTTCTCGCTGGGTGGATCCCGCCGCATTCCATTAGAATGTGCTGAGTGGTCTCGGGATCTTTACTCCAGCATACACATGCCTCATCGAGTTCCGAATATTTGCTCCGGTATGTTTTGGTCCTGAGACAGCCGTCCCGAGCCTCAAATGGCAAGGCACTGCGCTTTGTGTTATCGTACAGGTTTCCCTTCTAATTTCTTTCTTCTCATTATTGTCAATCTCCATTGTCTTTTTGTTTCCATTCTTTTTATCCAATTCACTGTCTCTATTTCTCTCACTTTCTTTCTGATGACTCCTGGTTGTCTATTTACAGTTTTTATTATCCTGTACTTGGTTGCCAACTTCCTTGACCTCTTCCTCCATTCTTTGTCCACGCTTTTCATGTACAGATACTTGTGCACTTTTGCTCTCGATTTATTGGTGGCGAACGGCGGCGAACGTTGGCGCCACACCCCTTGCGGCGCCGCAAGGAACTACTTTCCTCGCGGTCGGAGCGCCGCGCTCGCGGCCGCCGTGACGAAGGAAAAAAAAAGCTCCTTCTTACATGGCCGCCATGCTGGCCGCGGTCTTCGACGGCGTGGTCTGCTATTGACCGCTTGCGCTGGGTTGTCGCATACCGCCCAAAAGATTTTGCGTCAGCGCGGTTTGCACTCCACAGATAAAATACCTGTAGGCCGTATTTGTATACATATTTCTTTCCAGATTATTATTGAGAATCACATGCTTTTTATGTGGCAATAAGACCAAAGAACTAGCGCACTCGAAAGATCAGACGATCTGCGATAGTAGCCATCAAGCAGCCGCGCGCGAGCAAACAAGAGCGCGCTCGCCGCGTCACGGATTCTCTGCATCGCTTCGACAAACTGTCACGTGACCATACGTCAGGCGTCCGGTGTTCTGTAAGGCGCCCTTTCACGACGTCCACCGCCGCGCTCCTGTGTGACATTATGACGACGCGGGACGGAGCCGAGTTGCACCTCCTGAAGCATTCTTTCTCGGTGGTGTTGGCTAAATTTGCATTCTGCTATCATGTGTTGGAGTGTACCTGGCTCGTGACATACGGGGCACTCTTGCCCGTACACGCTCTGGTACATGCGGTTTATTATTCGGGGGTGGGGGAACGACTCTCTCTGAATCTGCCCCCTTGAACGACACTTATTGTCGAATAAAGTTGTACCTACCTACCTACCTACCTACCTGCCTATATGTTGTCTGCTGCTCCCTCGTTTACTTGAGGTGTCGTTTGGGGAAGCTCTGCCTGCCGTTTCTGTAATACTCCACTATGTCCTTGTACGTGGCCAGTGGTTAGCTGTTTTCGTTCTCCTCTTCCCTCTCCGTGGCTGTGGTCCGGTTTGACAACGCTTGGGCCTGCTCTGGTGGGCAAACTCATTGCCCTCCACTGCGGAGTGGGCCGGAACCCAGAATAATTCTATCTCTTCCCCTTTCGGTGGTTGTTTGCCTTTGAGATCCCGAAGCACCAACCAGGACACCCCGCCTGACTGGAAGCTTCTATACGATTGTTGCGAGCATGTGACCACTCTGGTCCTGCCTTGTATAGTGAGGGCCAGGGAAATTGCCACCTCTTCTGCTACGTCGACATCTTTTGTTTTTACCGTCGCGCACGTTAGCAGCATTTTTTTTTCTTTAATAAATGTATTTAAGGAGAGATTGGTGCCTATATGTGGCGCCGGCTACTCCTCTTCTCTTGCATGGTAGTTGTCCTCGGAATGTTGTTAAAAATCAACAAACTGGACTAAAGAACTAGCGCACCACATGTACGAACATTCACGTACAAAGTCTTAGCTGAAATATAAATAAATGTTCGCGCTACACAAGAGTTCACAAACCATAAATACACACAGAACTGAAGTGTTCACACACAACACATGAATTCACAAACCATAAATGTTCTCAAACCCAAGTTCACAAAGATGTTGGGCACTTGCGAATTAGGTCCCTCTTGAATGCTGTGCTCTAAATACACAGTCTTGTGCGCATACACAAATGCCACATGAACACGAAGACACAGTAAACATGTAACCAAGAGTGCCTGTTAATAATAACAATGCCTGCAATAACTAATATATAACTTAGTATTCTTGTGATATTTTTTATTCCTACAAAAATTGGACCAAGGCGCGCGCAGCGATGTTTTGTAGTTTTTCTGTCGGCCATATATATGGACCCAAAATTTTTCCTATGGATAGTGGTCGTCTATCCAAGCCATGTAGTTTTTCTGAAAGCTTCTTACGGGGAGCATCATGTTTTTTACAGTGTAGAAGAAGGTGTTCTATGCCTTCTTCAGCCTCTCCACATGAGCATGTAGCACTATTAGTTTTTCTTATCCTATACAGGAAGCTTTTAGTATAGGCAGTGCCTAGCCGAAGCCTATGTACTGTTGTTTCAACCGATCGGTTAATTTTAAACAGAATATTGAATTCTATTCCAGGATAAACATTATATAATTGAGGGTTCTGCGCATCATTTACGAACCAAGTTTCCTTGGACAATTTACCGCATAGTTTGTTCAATAAACAACGCGCATCACTCGTTGCTAGAGAAACTAGTGATAATTCATTCTTTTGATGAGCTACACGTGCCATTTGATCAGCCGTTATATTTCCTATGATTTCACAGTGACTTTGAATCCACTAGAAAGTTATGTCATGTTGCAGATCTTTCGCTATGGCGTATGTCTTCTGTATTTCGTATGTAAATGTGCTGTTTGTTTTTCTTAAGCTGATTTCATTTAGGCTCAGCAATGAGGCTTGGGAATCACTCAGAACTACCCAGCGAAGAGGTTCTGAATGCTGACATATGTAACGTAACACAGAAAGTATTGCGTAAAGTTCTGCCGTTGTGGACGTTGTAAATTGGCAAAGCTTATAAGATCTTTTCTCTTGGTATGCAAGTATATAAAGCGCTGATGTAGAGCTTTGTTTCCAGCATGATCCATCGGTATATACGTGAATGCGATCTACGTAGTTAGTGTAAAGATGTGATAAAGTTAATTGCTTTATCGCAACTACGGGCATATCACATTTACGGCCTACTTCAGGAATTGAAGTTACTATTTCTGGAATTGTAAGTCGCCATGGGGGATGAGCTGCGCATGCAGGCCAGCATTCGTAAGCAGGTAGTAAGGTTTTGCACCACCGTATTTCATCATGTATGCGTGCCGCGGTTATACTTTGAAGGTCTTGGCATAATGGATGATTAGCGTGTTGTGTTGCCAGACGAAAAAAGTGACGACAAGTTTCCGTAAATCTCAGTGCATGAAAAGTTGGTTGGCGGGACTCAGCAATTACCAAAGCACTGGCAGATGCACGGGGAACGCCAAGACATATGCGAAGGCTTCTGGCCATTTATCTTTGAATTGTTTCCTCTAGATTACAGGATATTCCATGTAGTACAGGAGCAGAGTATGCTATTCTTTGTCTAATGATCGCCGAGTGAATGCGTAATAAAGAAGAGGTTGAACTACCCCATCTCACTCCAACAAATTGACGAAGAATATTGATTAGGGAGTTGACTTTCTCCTCTAATGCTTTTATTTGGGGAGCCCATGATAATCGTCTGTCTATAATAGTACCCAAGAACTTGTGTTGTCGCACAAGTTGCAAACGCTGAGAGTCTAGTACGAGCTGGAATCTCTTGAGGCATTTCCTTGTAAAAGGAAGTACAGCAGTTTTCTCAATTGAAATAATCATACCTCTACTTTTCAAAAAATCATTAATCACTGTTAGACCAGCTTGTAACTTTAGCTGAACGGCTTCAGTACTCGTGTCAGATGCCCATATGCACAAGTCGTCTGCATATAGTGAATAATTCAAGGTATCAGGCAAGATATGGGGTAATTCAGCCATAACACAGTTAAATAAAAATGGACTGAGTACACTACCTTGGTGGAACGCCTTGATTAACTTTATGCTCTGTGCTTTTTCCATCAGCAGTTTCAATATAGATTTTCCTGTCTCTTAAGAATTCCGCAATCCATCTCAGTGTTCGGCCAACTATGCCCAACTGAATTAACCCATGCAGTACATGAGTGTGGCTGGCTGTGTCAAATGCACGCTTTATGTCTAGAAAAGCTGCAACGATGATTTTTCCAGAGCTCCTCTCATGATCTACGTATGTAACAAGATCTAAAATCGCATCCATCGTACACCGGCGCCTGCGGAAGCCCGCCATATTTTCGCGGAGTGCGTTGGTGCAATTTGTCCACCATTGAAGCCTAGCATCAATAACCTTTTCCATAAATTTACAAACGCAACTTGTCAGGCTTACAGGGCGGAAATAATCTAACGATAAAGGAGATTTAGCCGGTTTTAGTATCGGAACCACTCACGCAATTTTCCAAGAAGGAGTAAGACATTCCGATATCCACGCATCATTTAGTAATTTCAATAAAGTATTTGTGGCTACAGGACCCAGGTTTTTCAGGGCAGCATATGTGACCCCGTCAGGTCCAGCTGCTGTCCTCTGGCGGCACGATACAAGTGCGTTCTTTAATTGTTCTAGTGAAAATGGTGGATCTAGGTCATGATGATCGCTTCTAATAGAAAAATTGGTCGATGCTTTGACTTCTTTGAGAGAATTACTGTATTCAGATGTATTTACTGCTGAACTTGGGCGTGTAATAAGCTTACAAATCGCGTTTGCAACAGTTCTTTCCGCTACTTTCTGGACTAAAGCTAGAGCTCTGAATGGCTGTTGGTGCGTTACTGGTAAACTTAAAGAGTGCAGAACATTCCATAATTTTGATTCAGGTGTAAAGGGAGTGAGTGAAGTGCAGAATTCTTGCCAGCGCTTTGTAGCTAGTCGCTCCAGCTGCCGACCCATACGATCATACACCTTTTGGCATTCTCGGTAATCTTCAAGAAAGCCTGTACGTCGATATTTTCTCTCAGCTCTGTGGCGTATAGCTCTGAGCCTCTCGTATTCAGAGTCTACACCAGCGTAACCATCAGGAATCTTAACAAATTTTGAACAAAGATTTAATTTGTCTTCTATAAGTGATAATAGACTGTCTGTATCACTGACAGCATCAGCTTGACTTGTAATGTGATATCGAAATGCCTGCCAATTTGTTATTTTTGCAGAGCGCCGATAAGTCAAAAATCGTAGTCTAGGATGCTGTATTAGGATAGGAAAGTGATCACTACCCCTTGTTTCAATGTCTGTTCTCCATGTTGCTCCACATGCAATATCGTTTGAGCAGAGCGTGAGGTCGAGGCAGCTGGAGTAATTAAAACCGCGTAGGAAGGTCACTGAGCCGTCATTTAACAAACACAGACCACTCTTCTGAATTGCCTTTTCTAGCTCATTTCCACGACGGTCGCAGTAGGCGCTTCCCCACATGACATGGTGTGCATTGAAATCTCCGCAAAATATTACATTTTTTGTGTATTTCTGAAAGAGGCCGGTCAATGTGGAAAATGAAATATTTGTAGAAGGCTGTAGATAAATGCTGACAATAGTGGTATTTACTCGACCAAACCGAACTTCGCATACTACGTATTCTGGGATGTCTGACGCTGTAGCACTTAATAGCGCTGACGGCAGGTCTCTTCGAACACAGATCATCGCTCTGCTCAATCCTGAAGATCGAGAGGATGTATAAACAACGCAGTCAGCTAGCCGAAAAGCATTGTTTACACTGGCCTCTGTAATACATAACACTGGAAAGGAGAACTGAGCCACGAGTTTTCTAAAATTTGCACACTTAGAGCGAAGACTATTTGCATTATACTGGAATATGGCGACATTTTGATAACAATTATTCATGCCCCGTCTTCGCAGTGGCTGACGTAGCGTTTTGTAATATCACTTGTTCCGTCGACAATATGGCCTTAACCTCCGGTAGGTTATTTAGCAGCTTTTCCTTTGGTTGTCACCGTTACGGTCGACCAGCTTTTTCCTCTGTCATTGGAGGCGTCTGTGAAGATTACCCCCTTCTGCCCAGCCAGCAGCTTGTTGTAAGCCTTTGCTCTGGCCTCCCGTCTGCCGCTGTGGTGTTCTGGGCTCATGTTCTTGAGTAGTGGCTTTACCTTGATGGCTTCTAGCCAGACTTCTGATAGTTGTCCTCGTTCCGTCTGTCTCGTCTCCACCCAGCCTACCTTCTTCAGGACGTCTTCTGCCGGCCTTCGCTGACTTTGGCGAAACAAGCTGCGTAGTTTTCAACTGTTTCTAGATTGCTGGAGAAAGCAAATTGGTAACGTTTTTTATTCAGGTCACTCTTTTGAGACCTGCACCGGTGAAAAACTACATGCAACTATATTTCTCCCAAGGGTGCTGACATATTCAAATGAAAACCTTAATAAATTCTTAAGCATTGGGGGGTTGGACGAATGATTAACTGTCGCTTTTACATAACATTTCAGATGACGCACACTAAGCGCACTTTTCTGGTAATACGCTAACAAAAGCAATGTCAAACACACAAATTTGCATTGCACTTACCCACAGTACTTTTCACAGGAATACTTGCTATAGAAAGAATTTTCCCCGGGCGAAGGGTGCTTGTTTCTACATCTCATGTAATCGTAACAAAGTGTCGTCGTGATGTTGTAATAGTATCTTTTCTTGCCACTCTGATCAGTGCTGCTACAAGGGCTAGCGGGGCCCTCGGTGCACTGTTTCGGCCCTTCACCTAGAGTAGGCAACGAAAAGTGTTCGAAATTTTAAGCATCTTGTGTAAACAGAAAGCCTTTGCTCGTTTTAAACTTTTTTTCTTCGCAGAAGAAAAAAAGTTATAGCACTGATGTAAAAATAATATTTTTATCTGTATTTTCCTTGAATGCAGCCCCAAGTAGGCGCGATAAGTAAATACATTCACCTGTGCTCACTGGTCATAATAATTTTTAACGGAACAACATTATCAGCCCACCTAACTGAGCAGTGGACAAACGGGGGGAAATACAGCAGTGATTAAAACACAAGAGAACGGAACCTAATTATACGCGAAGCAATTGATTATCATTGTGTTATTATCGCGCTTGATTGTTTTTTCAATAATACGGACGCCTTGCCCATGCACAGGTCCGCAAACAGGTCACTTACGAAGGCCTCCATATCATGTCTGTTTACTTAATCTCTCTTCCCGTAGAGAAAAATGTTGTATCTAAGATATGTAAGGCTACGAGACGGAGGTCCTTTGGAGCACATGTTCACACGTAGGTCCACGCCGACACACAGTTCGTCTTCAGCTAATCGTCCGTTAGCGCTTCTTGCGGTCCTGTCGGAATATTATTCGCCACTTCAAAAGACAACGCAGTGAAGAATGCCAAGTAGCATGCTCCCGAGCTTTTTAACGTATTTTTATGCTTAACGTAGCAACTCAGAAGCGGCCTTTTGCCGTGTTATTCATTATTTTTGTTATTCAAAGCATTGGTATAATACTACTGTATCATTACAGGGAGAAAACAGAACTACCACGCCACATTTCGACGCAACATTCTTTATCCCTTCAATGTCTTCTGTGCCAATACCATTATTTATTTCATTACGTCACTTTTTGGGCGAATGAACACTGCCAGCTACTACATATAATTATTAAAAGAATTCGCGTTTTAAATACTGTGATGGCGCTGCAGGTATATGTTAGAAACGCGAACTAAAATAAAAATTAAGACAACTCCAGCTTGTTTCATGCTTTAGAGCACTTCTCATTCGATATATTCAAATAGAATCTGAACTGAATTCGCAAATTTCGTAATTTGTGACTAAAGTCATTAGCTTGTGCACTCAAGGCTGTGGTTTATGAGCCATACGGCTCAGTAAGCGTTTCAGAGATAGAGACCCTGTAGATGAAGAGGATGCACAAACTTTAATTTGTCGTATTTGCGCAAGAACAGCCGTGGCTGTCACTGCAGATCTCCTGGCAAGCCCGTCAGCGCGCCATGGTCGCATGCCCTGGAAGACCATGATGAATGTGCACGGCGTGCTCCACAACATGTGTATCACAACTTGTGACGCACAATTTATCCCAACGCCACAGTCCCACCGTGTACCCACACCACGATATTGCTCCAATATTAACGCGAGAGCGTTAAGGGACCAGCGTCGCAGAAAGTCCGGTGTCGATGTCGACGTCGGCGGCGGCGTCCGTTAGAGAAAAATCATCCCGAACCACACAGGCCCTCTGCGTGGCTCATAGGCATTACTGAACTAATTGAACTTCTCAGAGGAAATTGCGTCAGAAAATTCGTTACGTACGACTTACACACAACCTACAGAAATGATAGTGCCTGGCTGCAATTTGAATATACGTGAAAACATAATTATGTTACGTGGAAACTCAAACACAAACCTCCTTTTCAGCTGCCGTTTGAGGTCTATCTTATTGAGAGCGCCGTGCCCCGCCGGGTGCATTGCAACACGATCCAGATGGAGCTCATTCGCGCGCATGCGCGGCAGCTGTGGCGCCCGCCGTTCGGAGGATATAAAATAAGAACCAGAAAGCTCGCCTTCGTGCATAGCGTTCGCCGCTAGCGTTTCAAGGTAAACATTGCGATTAGATAAGCTGCAGTTGCCGTGAAGCGTGAGAAGCAGTCAGTGAATTTTGAATGTTTGAATGATATCACGTTCCACGCTCAAAGACGAAGCTTAAGCGTCCTTCGAGTTTTGCTTCATGCGACCTGTCTGGCCGTAGAACGAGGTTTTAAACAAGTACGCACGTTGAAGATCTCCCACGCTATCAAGCAAGGATATTGAACTAATCATACAAATCACCGATATCGATCCCGACCTCCTTCTGCCCCCCATCCTGAAATGTTCCTTCGATGGGACCATTCAGCTAATAGCGAATAAATAAATAAATAAAATCAACACGGACGTCTTGAAGATAGAGCTCGAAACAGTGGATCCCCTGCTCTAGGCTGCCTAACGCCCTCTGCCTTGATTTTTTTTTATTGTGATAAGCTATGTTACAATTTGCGTTCGGTTTTGTTTAGAGACTCGGTCTTCGCAATAAAAAATTACCTTAGCGTGTGTGCGATTTACACATTTACAAAAAGAGCGCTACACAAAATTCAAACAGCATAATTTCATCCCCAAAACTATTGTCTCAATTTTCTCATTTAAACATGCAATAGCGAATATTGTGCGAAATTAAGAAATTATTCTTCGTTATGTGCTTCGGACCGGCTGGAGAACATTCTCCGCAAAGCGCATAGATCACCCCGGAAGCTTTGTTACTGCGGCTAGCAGATGGTTTCAATAAGCTCACTAATACTAACTTTCAAGACTACGTCGGCTTGGGACACTCCAAGCAGCTTCACATGTAGAACAGTGCGGTTCGCTGCCTCCTGATCTGCAATCACAGTAAACTTTCCTGCATCGTATTTCTTATTGTTATGAAGATTTGCCCGAAAGTTATACAAAAAGTGTTTTTCTTAGACCGAACCGTTTGTTATAAAAAACCTACAAGTGCAGCGAACGTGGCGTTCTTGCAAATTACTTCCCGGGGGAGGCGGACATGCTTTGCCGCCAATAATGAAGAATAATTAAGCAAATGCAATTCTAAAGTCTGTTGTTATTGCCTTGAGGAATGTGTTTCAATAAAAATATTAGGACAGCCCCATTTCAATGCACATGTTTTTTTAATGTTGAAAATCACACCTTATTCGAGATATTTATCATCGAATTTCAAAGCTGAATGGAATAAGGATTATAAACAGGGATAAGGTGCCTCAGAAAGGCTGGCCAACGTTTCGATAGGAGGACCTATCTTCGTCAAAGGCGGCCTCGTCATCCTCGGCGGGTTAGTTTTAAAGGGTTAGTGGAGTGACGTCACGTCGATGTCCGCTGTGGCTGTCTGTAAAGGAAGAGACTGAAAAGAAAATGAGCGCCGGCGCTTGACTGGCTAGGCGCGGTTTCTAAGACGAGGGGACAAGAGCGGGAGAGCGAGAAAGTGGCAAAAAAAATTATAAAAAAATAACACTGAAAATTACCAACAGGCTGAAATCACTTTTGGATGATGAATTGATAACACCGTCAGAATTCAAATTTCTTAAACCAAGCAACAAAGCTGCAGGACGCTTCTACCTCCTTCCGAAAATTCATAAAATTCCACCCACTGAACTTCACACCGCTAATATCCCAGGGCGTCCGATAGTATCGAACAACAACACCCCGACAGAAAGCCTCTCCACATTTCTTAACCACTTCCTTGGTGACTTTCCGAAAACACTTGCGTCATTTGTACAAGATACCCCCCATCTACTCAGAATTATAGAGGACATTAATACAAAAGGCACACTACCGCAAAACATAATTCTCGCAACACTAGACGTCACGGCCCTGTACACCAACATTCCAATCCCTGATGGTTTAAACTCGATAAAAGAAACGCTGTCCAAACACAATGCACAACACTCTATTGAAGTATACTTGTCTGTTCTTGAACTAGTTCTGACATATAATTACTTCGAATTTGAGGAAAATTACTATCTACAAATACATGGGACAAGTATGGGCACACCTTTTGCACCAACCTACGCCAACATATTTATGGGTACTCTAGAAACGGATTTCCTATCTCGTTGCACGCACAAGCCCCACACATACCTACGATACATAGACGATATATTCATAATATGGGAACATGGTCAGGAAAGTTTAGATAAATTTGTAACTTTCCTAAATTCTTTTCACACAACAATAAAATTCACATCGGAATCTTCAAATGAGCGCATAAACTTTCTGGACACAACAATATATATTGATAATGGGACACTAAAGACAACGCTGTATAGAAAACCTTTTGATAAACAACAGTACCTATACTATACAAGCCACCATCCCAGACATTGCAAACAAGGTATCTTTAAAGGCCAAGCCACACGACTTCGTCGCATTTGCGTTGAAAACCATGACTACATAGACAGACTTGATCACCTTAAGGAAACCCTATCAAGCAGGAACTACCCAAACACTGCCCTTCAGAAAGCCTACACCGCTGCAACCAAGCTTGATCGAGCCAAGGTCCTCAAACCCCGCCCTAAGTTCACAAGGACAACAACGCCTCTTCTTACTACTAAATTCTCAAACGCACTCCCCAACGTGAACAATATCCTCAGGAAATACCACCCAATTCTCACCAGCAACCAGAAACTTAATAAGATCTTTCCCGACCCGCCCAGAGTAGCCTACAGACGGAACAGTAATTTCAAGGACATTCTTGTACACGCCAAACTAAGGACAAAGACGAAGCCAACATCCGGTCCCTGTGGCCGCTCCAGGTGTTCCACATGCAAACATATTCAATCTACTACTACAGTAAAAAGTACAGCGTCAGATTACATTCACAAGGTAACTGCGAATTTCACCTGCACGTCAAGCAACGTAGTCTACTGTCTAGAATGTGCCACTTGTAACAAGCAATACATAGGTGAGACTGGACAAGAAATGCACACGAGACTCAACGGCCATCGCGCAGATACAAAACACAATTTACCTAAAGCAGTAGCCAGCCACTTCAATGAGCTCGGCCATATATTTGATGAAGCAAGACTCTATATACTACAAACAAATTTTCGTTCACCTCGCGAGAGAAAATATACAGAATCATACCTCATACATAAGTTTAAATGCCTGCACCCCACGGGGATGAACTTAGAATCGCTAAAAGCAGTAACATAAACCTTAAGTTGTTATACCATTACCAAAGGCGCAAAACAAGTTAAACCTCCAGCTAATCTCGATGCTCAACCTCACCTATTCTTCCATTTCCAGTTCTTCACTGCATCTCCCCTACCACTCAATTTATTATCCTCCTCCATACGTTTACTCATTGATAAACCATACGAACGCTTTTCCAGGTACACCTGTCCCCTCAGTGTTCATGTTTCAAATTATATTTCTTCCGCTGTCACTCACCTGTGCGGGTTTTGTTTTTCCCTCAACCTCACCTATTCTTCCATTTCCAGTTCTTCCCTGCATCTCCCCTACCACTCAATTGATTGTCGTCCTCCATGCTTTTACGCATTGATAAACCATACGAGCGCTTTTCCAGGTACACCTGTCTCCCCCCCAGGTTTAAATTTCTAATTATATTTTTTCTACACTGTCACCCTCCTGCGCCGTTTTTTCTTTTTTTTCCCTCAAACGCGCGTTTTCTTTTTTTTTTCTTTTTTTTCTCCGTACGAGATCCACACCGAGATAGCCCAAATTCCCAGACGCCAGGATAGCTTTTTTGGCGCCTTGACCACACAAGGTCTCGCCAATTCTGTATACCGCCGCGACGACGCCTAGGGCGAACTAGTGAGGCTAACGTCCCTTGACGGACCAAGCTGCTCCCTGTCAACCACAAAATTACCCGATGCCTTTATGCTACGCTACTCAAGTCATGCTTTCAACTCTTATTGTGACCTACACACTGACCGGCTCTTCAGGGACCCCAAACACACGCCGACCACGACTCCTCCGAACGCTCACTCGCCTTTCGCTCCCCCAACCCCCTCTGACGGTGTTTTTTTTTTTTTAATAATTTTTTTTGCCACTTTCTCGCTCTCCCGCTCTTGTCCCCTCGTCTTAGAAACCGCGCCTAGCCAGTCAAGCGCCGGCGCTCATTTTCTTTTCAGTCTCTTCCTTTACAGACAGCCACAGCGGACATCGACGTGACGTCACTCCACTAACCCTTTAAAACTAACCCGCCGAGGATGACGAGGCCGCCTTTGACGAAGATAGGTCCTCCTATCGAAACGTTGGCCAGCCTTTCTGAGGCACCTTATCCCTGTTTATAATCCTTATTCCTCGTGTGCTACTCCATTAGTCAGCCATCTTTTTTTGAAAGCTGAATGGAGGCATTTTAAATACCAAGTGCGTCCCCCGGTTACATGAAACGGCAACGTCCTTTAATGGACTATGTGGCGCAGTCTGAGTGATGGCATGTCACGCCAAACCCTAACAGGGCCCATATTCGCACATGCTTGTCCGGCAAAGAGCGCCGTATCACTACCAGTATCAGCGCAAGTTGAGACGTTCCGTAGGTGAGTTTCGAACTCATTAGAGCCTATTAGTGGGGCCGAATTTTCTATGCTCCCAGCACGCTCGGGTCCGAGATTTCCTCGATTAACCATTGAAATTTGATGGATATTTCAAGTTAGGTGCGATTCTAAAATTATTTCGAAATGGAGGGGGCATTAAAATATTACTGCCTGCAAATTAACCCGCGATCGGGCCGTCAAGCTCGGCTTGCCGGTCCCTACGTGGGACTAGCCGGGTGGCGCGGGGTGTCCCCTGCGTCTTCTCTGGACCTCAATAAAGTTATTTCACTCACTCACTCACTGCAAATTAACCTCTAAACAACTGCTGCGAAAACACTAACAAGAAAAAGAATGAATGTACTCTTCATAAGAAAACGTCTAAAGCTCCAGCTATTAGCGCCGACGTATTTTCGCTTCGCCTAGGTATACTGCACTGCAAAACCGCCAATTTGGCTAGGCCTATAGCTGTTTATAAATAATCTGTATAGCCAAAGAAAGCACCCTGTTCGTATTTAGCGTTTATTTTAAGATTCCTTTCCAAAAAGTTCCAGCAGTACGTTAAAAATTATTTCAGGTACTTTAGCTATAATCTATGAATTCACCTTAATAACGTTATTCAATTTACACCGCATACTTCCAACAATACACTTTCTTCACCTCTTCTTGGTTTGCTACAAGTAATTTTGGAAGCTCACTTCCTTTAAGAACTTCAGCTGCGATGTCGCTGCCTTTCAACTTGCAATTAATTCCTAGAAATGTCGACATGGAGCACCAGTTTGCATTTGGGGAACACACGCGCACACACATGCACACAAAAAGACGCAACATCTTTCTATGCAATCACGCACTATCAGTGCAGAGTGTGCTGAAACAGTAGCTTGTGCAAACTGCAGACGCTCTCATTTGATAAATTTCATAGGAAGAAGCGCAAAAATCTTCCATATGCTTAAGGACCTCTTCGTAGAAAGCAGCATTCACAGTTTCACAGTGACGTACACATTTATGGTGCACAATACATGCGCAGTTAAACCACAGGATCAACAAGACTGATTCTTCACTCAGACTCGGCGGATCATCAGCGGGCCTTAACGGAGCAAGCCCTCTTCTTTACTGGGCCATAGTGCTGGCCTTAAAGCGATACGGACACGAAATCGGAACATTTTACGAAAATGGTGAAAAAGGATCCTAGGTGTGTGATTACACCGAAAAGAAGTAGTCACTTAGCTCATTTATGAGCCGATGGCTTTATTTGTGGCGTTTTCGTGAGCGCGCGCATTGCCACACGACCCGGGGACGCTAGGGGGCGCGATGTAGAGAAGTCGCCTTTGCATCGAGCTCCGACGTAAATGTCCATATCTTCGGAAGTTTGAGCCCTACAGGGAAAATTCAAGAACGAGAAGAACCGCGAACACCAGGGGATCACGGAACTACCACCATCAGCACGGTAGGACCACTTCTCTGATCTCTGGAAGAGTTTTAATTTTCGAGGCGGCAACGCCACCAGCTAAGCCTAGCGTCGAGGGAACGCAACGGCGTAGCAGCTCGCATAGCTGCTGCGCCAGCCCAAGCATGATGCAGCCACGGACAGCGGCTGCAGAGTCGGCGGAGACGCCGGCAGAAGAGAGAAACGCCGAGGCAACGCAACGGAATAGCAGCTCGCACAGCTGCTGCGCCGGCCCAAGCAAGACGCAGCCACGGATAGCGGTTGCAGCGTCGGCGGAGACGCCGACAGGAGAGCGAAGAAATGGAGTCGCAACAACTGTGGCAACTGCAGGAAGGGACGTACAGCCAACGTCCTCGGATGGAAATCATGCAGAAAGAAGACCTCCCCACGTAGAAGAGGAGGAAGGAGAAAAGATGGACGTCGGCGCTTTCGCCGATAAAGAAGAAACCCAAGAGGGCTGGTGCCGCTCCATAGGCGGCAGATACGTCCCGGAGGAGAAGGTGGAAGAAGTATTAGCAAGGAGAAGGGAACGAAAGCACCTAAACCTGAAGAAAAACAAGGCCATGGCAGAGAGGGCGGTAGACAAGCTTGAAGTTCGCCTGCCAATGGGCACAGAGAAGATTATCCTCCGACCAGCAGGAGGAATCGACAGCATAAAGAAGAAGCTGGGGGTTTTCGCCGGAAACGCCATCCTGGAGGCGGCAGGGCTACCTCCCATGGCAGAAGAGGACATTGTCTTCAACAAAAACAACCAAACGATCCTAATATCAACCCCGAACAAGGAAAGGGCAGAGGCATTCGCCAAAATCAAGAACATTCGTGCCGGAGAAGAAGATATCGAAATGACTGCCCACCCGGCGATGCCCGAGGGAGGCAAAGGCGTCATCTACGGGATTAACCTAGAGCTGACAGAAGAACAAATACACAAGGCCTTGGACAACCCACGGAATCCAACGTATACGGCAGTAAGAAGACTAGGAAGGTCATCCGAATCGGTCATCATTAACTTCAAAGATCTGGAAGTACCGAAGACCGTAAAATTTTTCAGTCAATGGATTCCATGTCACCTATATAAGAAAAAGTACGACGTGTGCTACGCATGCGGCAAGATTGGACACAGACAAGACGTCTGCCCAGATCCAAGAAGCACCCGCTGCAGAGGCTGCGGGCTAAGAAATCCGCCGGAGGAGCACGCCTGCGAGCCGAAGTGTCTGCTCTTTGGGAAGAAGCATCAGTTAGGGGACCCGACTTGCAGGGAACTCTACAGGAAGCCCCACTGGGTTAAACAACGCGACGCGGCCCGGGCCGAGGCCAGGGCCGAACAAGAAAAGGGAGGGGCGACCGCGGGCAGAAGCAGGCCGACATCGAAGGTCGCGCTACCGCCTGCGGCCAAGAAGCAACGATCCGAGTCCAGGGACAGAAGTGCATCCAGACCGCCACCCAGGGACAACCAGACCCACTGGCCAGGCCTCCAGAAACCAGGGGACAAGCGGACCCACTCTGGTATGCCTGTCAGCTTCGCAAGCGCGGTCTCCCAAGGTAGGACACCAGAATTAGAGGCACAGGCCAATTTATTTAAGAAAGAGATATAAAAGAGAGACGAGGAAAATAGCCAACTAAGAGAAATAATCAAAACCCTTACGGAAACAGTAAACCAACTCAAAGAGCAAGTTGGGCAGCTAACGAACCCAACAGTGCGAGCTACGCAGGCGGAGCCAACAAGGCCGCTTACCCCAGTCCAGAGAATAGCCGCCCCCCAGGCGCAGGACGAGGGCAGCATGGTAGTAGATATGGTAGGCACCGCAAAAAGAAAGGCAGAGGGGCATGAGACGCCTCCACTCGAGAGAAGAAAAAAAAATGAACAGAAAGATTAACGAAGACGAGCTAGAGGTACGCCTCAAGGAACACGAGGAAAGCATGCTAATCAAACTAAGCGTTATCATAGATAAGAAACTCCAGGCTATATCAGATCATATGAACGCACTTCTGACCGCACTAGGAGGCGAAGAACGAACTCATCCTAATCCGGAGCCTCCCTCGAGCTCGGAAGCCGCCCGCTCTTCCTCATCATGGCCAGGACAGGAACTATGATTTGGCAGTGGAACTGCAGGGGCTTCAAAAAGAAAAAGGCGTTGCTGCAACAGCACATTCTAAATCAAGGAGAGCCTCCGCTTGCCGTGGCGTTACAAGAAACAGGAAAACCCCCTATTAAAATTTCAGGGTACCGCACATTCGACAACGGGAGAGGGGAGAACTGTAGAGTAGCCACCCTAGTTAAGAATAACATAGCGGTAATTGAACACGACGTGAGCACGGACGAAGTGGAGGCTGTACTCGTAGAAATCCTTACCGGCAAAAAGAATAGGGGAAGCATATTTGTCCTGAACGCATACAGCCCCCCTCGCCACAAAAAGGCACAGTTCGAGACCGCAATTAAGAAAGCGCTGAGGGCAGCAAAATCGTGCCCCCTACTGGTATTAGGGGACTTTAATGCAAAGCATCACGAATGGGGCTACACCAAAATTGACAGGAAAGGTAGAATGCTGTGGGAAGCCATTCAGAAGACAGGACTCTCGCTACTAACGGACCCGAACGAGCCAACCAGAACGGGTAACAGCATCTGCTGTGACACAACACCGGACCTAACACTAGGGCACAGGACGGGAAAAACATCGTGGAAGAACACGGGTGAAAACCTCGGCAGCGATCACTTTATAATTGAAATACAAATCGATAGGAAACTAGGGGTGCCCGTACATAAGCCAAAACAGGCCACCGCAACGGACTGGGATAAATTCAGGGATATCAGATCAACAGCAGATTTAGGCGAAATCGGAGACATAACAGAGTGGACCTCAACCGTCGTCTCACACGTGAAACAGGCCACCGAAACGGTACAGGGCGAGGACCTCCCATTCAGATTAGACAACAAGCTTAGAAATATGTGGAACCGAAAAACAACCCTCGAGAATAAGCTAAAGCGCCAGAAGTGGAACCGGAACCTAAGGAAGAAAATAGCCGAGCACAATAAAGAAATCGAGAGTTACGCCTTCAAACTAGAAGAGAAAAGGTGGGATCAAAAGTGCGACGAGCTAGAAAAGAATATGAGCCGTCCCAACACGTGGCAGATGCTGCGCCACCTCATAGACCCCACCAACACCAAAACCCACGCCAACATAGAGCAAATCAAGGCAAGATACAAATTTGACGGAACCGATGAACAGCTCATCGACCGACTTAAAGAAATCTACATAGGCCCCGCATGCGCGGCAGCGGATAAAGAATATCAGGGAGCGGGGAATCCGCTGCTGGACGAATCAATTCTAGTAGCAGAGGTCAGAGCCGCGCTCTTTGACATCAAAAAGAACACAGCCCCTGGCCCAGACAAGATCACATACGGTATGCTAAGGAACTTAGACGACGACTCTATAGTTCACCTTACAGCTTATCTGAACAAAGTGTGGGAATCCGGGGAAGTCCCTAAAGATTGGAAACATGCCAACATCATTTTAATCCATAAGAAGGGCAAAATCCCGGGTATAGAAAATCTCAGGCCTATTTCACTGACCTCGTGTCTAGGCAAATTAATGGAGAAAGTAATTCAGAAGCGACTAAGTCGATTCGCGGAAGAAAACAGCATCTGGCCCCACGAGATGGTAGGTTTCAGACCGCACCTTAGCGCTCAAGATACCATGCTAAGACTGCAACATGATATTATAGACAAACGAAAGACCAAAGATACGAGAGCAATACTGGGCATAGACTTAACCAAAGCGTTTGATAATGTCAGCCACTCTGCCATCCTCGACGGCCTGTCAGATGTTAACGTAGGGCAGAGGACTTTCGACTACATAAAATCTTTTCTCAAAGATAGAACAGCGACCCTGCACATGCAGAGCCTCAGCTCAGAAGAGATTAAATTAGGAAACAGGGGCACCCCGCAAGCAGCCATCCTATCCCCCTTCCTATTTAACTTAGTTATGAAAGACCTCCCGCGAAAGTTAGGAAAGATCGAAGGACTAAAGACGAGTGTCTACGCAGACGACGTCAACGTTTGGCTCAATGAGGGCAGCGATGCGTCTATCGAAGAAAGGCTCCAGCGGGCAGCCGACATCATAGACTTCCATGCCAAAAGTAAAGGACTGAGCTGCTCCCCGACGAAGTCAGAACTACTACTAATCAGGCCCAGGACGAGGACAGACAACGCATCTCCTCCCAGAATCTCGATAGACTTAGACGGGAAAGAAATTCCGCAAGTAGATGAGATCCGAATTCTGGGCATGCTCATAAGCAAAACAGGAAACAACCACACGACTATAGCTAAACTAGACGTGCACGCAAACCAAGTGGTAAGCATCGTTAGAAGAATCTCGGCCAGAGGCAGAGGGCTAAAGGAGAAGAACAAGTTAAGGCTGGTCCAGGCCTTCATCTTGAGTCGGATCTGCTACTCAACCCCATTTCTTAACATCAAGAAAGCAGAAAGAAACAAGTTAGACGTAATAATAAGGAAATGCACGAAACGTGCACTGGGACTACCAATCTCGACCTCAACTGAGGCACTAGAGGGAATGGGGGTGCATAACACATGGCAGGAGTTATCGGAAGCGACGAGAACGGCACAACTCGAACGCCTGAGTCTAAGCGAGACAGGACAGCAGATACTAAACTGGGTAGGACTACAAGCGAACAGAGGAACTAAATATCAGACGTTCCACATTGAGTCCAAAATTAGGAAAGCTCTCACGGTCGCACCGATACCTAAGAACATGCACCCACAACACGATCAGGAAAGACGCCAGCACAGAGCCAAACACTTGACAACAAAGCTAAGCAGAATGCCACCCGAGATGGTTGCCTTCACAGACGCCGCCCTTGGCGGAGACGGAAGCTCCGTCTCAGTGGTAGTCGACGGGTCCGGAGTAGAACAGGGCGCGATATATACAAGCGGAGTAGACGCCACGGCAGCGGAGGAAGCAGCGATCGCTCTGGCGTGCGTTAGCACGGACGCGAGGGTGATCGTTAGCGACAGTAAATCGGCAGTAAGAAATTTCTGCAGAGGCAAAATATCAGACTACGCGTACAGCATAATATCGAAAGGTCACATAGATAGAGGGATCACCATAACCTGGGCCCCCGCTCACTGCAACATAACAGGAAACGAAGCCGCCAACGCCCTCGCCCGAGCGCTCATTATCCGGGGGGGACGGCGGCCTCTACCTAACTTTAAGGTCGAGGTGCTCGTGACCTACCACGAGATCACAGAGCACTACAGATTAGGACGCCGGAAATATCCACTCCCGGATAGGTCCCTCACGTCCGCAGAGGCGGTCACCTGGCGCCGCCTGGAAGCCAAGAACCACATGTCTCCCAGATGGAGATACCTCACGCAAACGGGAAATCCGGAGGACCAATTCTGCAGATTCTGTGATAAGATAGGAACCTTAAGGCATATCCTATGGGAGTGCAGCTACTCCCCGGGATATAATTTATTCACGGATGAACAAGCATGGGAGACCGCGCTTCATAGCGAAGACCCGGCGGCACAGGCCAACATTGTCCGTCTGGCAGCTGAAGCGGCAAGCCGCTTCGTCTACTAACCCCTGCCCCTTGGGGTGACATCGGGCTCCCTGGACGCCTACGAGCGGTACCGGAGCTCCGGTGTCACCCCTTACGAACAATAAAAGTTTACTCACTCACTCACTGCCACACGACCCGCGGGAGTTGGAAGACGTGACGTCACGACACCCTCGTCGGATAGCCAGCCGGCCGGGCGTGGTCATTCGAAGCGCCCCCACGCTGCTATCGCGAGCATGAGTTAGAGTTGTGGTGCCTCTACCAGCGATGAGTGCACGTCTGAAAACGAGGACAAATTCCAACTTGGCAAGAAATAGTATCGCTTACAGTTACGAGCCTTCCGCGTCATGCGATGAAGAAGAGCAGGCGGCCGTAGAAGTGCCGGTCAGGTTTTCGCGAACCGTAGCACGAAGATTTCCTCTGCGCCAGACACTTGTGCAAGAATTATTTGTCATTTCTTCTGTAAACTTGCTTTTTCAAGAGCGCACGCAGGCGAGGCAGCTGCGGGGTGCTTGAGCACTGCGGGGATGAGTGAATAGTATAGTTTATGCCACCGGCGTGAGCAACTGCTGTGAGGTATCAGTACCTCCGAGACTCTCACGTCCACTTCGCCAGCCGACCGACAGATGGCAGCACCTGTCTGGCGTTCTGCCCAGTTTTTTCTGCTTTTAGCCTATGGAGAAGGAGAGCTGTGTGTGTGTGTCTGATCTCGTGAGTCGCGCTCGCTGGCCTTGTATTGTTTTACTATGCTTTGCCAACATTTTTAAAGACATTACTGCATTCGTTCCCAGCCTCGGGAATATCGCCCCAGCCTCGCCCTCAGACTGCTCAATAAGGCTGCAAGTGAACGAAAATAGTACCGACATCTTTTTGTCTCCTCTTTTCCAACGCGCCGCTGATCATTCCTGCCTTGCGTTTTCGTGAGAAGACCGACGGCACAGCGTCAGGCTTTAAGCATTGCCTTTCCAGCGGCATGCCGAGGCTTTTCAGCAAAGCCGGGTTGGCCACATAATCATCGTCAACGAAGTTGTCCGCGCAAATGAAGTCATTTTTTTAGGTCTTCAGGCTGTGTGTGTTGACTGAGAGGCAGGTATCCAAAGTTTACGCGCCTCCTCGTCTCTGGGAAACGTGTGTGACGGCGTGTCACGACCGACGATGCTGTTATAATAGCAATGTCTGGGCATTTCTTTCCGCCGCGATGAACGCGTCAATACCGATGGACGACCGCGGGAAGGGGTATGTAAGACGCACCACCTGCGTGGAGCGCCGACGGGGATAACGTTTCGGACGGACCACATGCGAAGATCGTTGAAAGGGGTTAAACAAAGGCTGCAGGGGACCGACACCCCCGGAAACACTGCGACGGCTGTGACCGACCTTGGCAGCGCGCCCGGGTGGGTGCTATGACGTCAAATTTCAGCGTCTGCCCGCGGCCGCATGGAGGCAAGGTGCAACAAAAAATAGCAAAAAATACGTTTCTCGTTCTTTTTTTCAAAGCAGCTTCTTGTATTCGTCATTTTCAATAGTCCAACCTTTATTCCGACGCAAAAACCACCCGCCAACTTTTGTGTCCGTATCTCTTTAAATAAAGTTTATTCCTCCTCCTCCTTTTCTTGTGCGTGTGTGAGTTTTGTGACCCTAGTTCATTTTTCTTTTTTACAGTCCGTGGTCTGCGACCTCAGCTCGATGTCCTATTCGTAAATCAAAGTTTATTCACCGGTGAGTACTTGTTGCAAATATTATACGCTGTCACCTGAAGTTTTTCAATCAATGTACCATCCTTCTCGTCAGAACTTTTGTCAAACGCCAGCAGTAACGGCAGCATCATTGCGCCAACATTACTCTTTTGTAAATGTTGCATAAAAATATGGTGAAGAGAAGACGCGCAAACCGAGTGCTTCTGCAATTATTCTAGCAGTCATTCGGTGGTCACTTAATAGAACAGACTCTTACTGCTTACTGGAGCACTTACTCTACCGCCCCAGGAGGACGGGGGGACTACTCAAGGGCATCGCTGACTTGCAGATCAAGGGAATCATCCTGCCCACCGAGAGTGGGAGGACGATCCTGATCGCGCAACATATACGGATCCCAGGGCTTTGGCTCGTGGCAAAAGGTACAAACGATGAGACGATGGCGTGCCTCCACAACACAGTCACGGCAGCGACTAGATTGTTCCAAATATTTACCAACAGAAGGAAAGGAATCAAGGAAAGAAACGCCGAACGGATGGTCCAAGACTTTGCGATCAGTCAGATTACGTACGTAGCTGCCTTTGTCCGAGGGAAGACAGCTGAGAAATACAAGATAGATGCACTCATAAGGAAGGCCTACAAATCAGCCCTAGGTCTCTCCTCGTACACCAGCAACGAAACAATGCTCCAATTGGGGGTCCTTAACACGTTAGACGAGCTAATTGAAGCACAACACATCGCCCAACTGGAAAGGATCTCCAGCACCTCGGCAGGCAAAGAAATTGAAGATAAATTACCACGGGATCAGGGGTCCCAAGGAAATGCTCCACGTGGACGTTAGAGCCAAAATTATCACGTAAACTGTGCCAAAAACAGGCACCCGATCTACAGCGTGGAACGGTGGAAATGCCGCACAAAAGCAATCCTCAAAAACCGCGGCAGAAACGAGAACTCTCTATTCGTAGACGGGGCCAGGTACCCGGGGAAAGAAGCTTTCACGACCGTGGCGATCGACTAGAAAGGAGACATAACGTCGGCCTGCTCAAGGAATGCCAGACAATCAGAAGTGGCGGATGAAGTGGCGCGTGCACTAGCCATATGCAGCTTAGGTCACAACAGAGTTATCAGCGACTCTAAACCACCAATTAGAAACTACACAAGAGGGTGGATCTCCCGCGAAGCTGCCAGGATACTAGGTAGCAAGGCAGCGGACTTCAAGAACGGAGTCATTACACCCAAATATATTAAATGCATCCCGGCGCACATGGGAAAAGGTGAAGTGAACCCGAACAACCCCCCTCCAACCTAAATGAGAAGGCTTACCGAGCCGCGCGCGAACTCACCATCCGCGGCTGCGAAGACCCATCTCATGACTACGGGGGGGGGGGGGGGCAGACATAACTCCAGACATTAAGGTCAGGCTCCTCACCCTTCCACGACAATTATCACACTACAAGAAAGAAAGAGAAATACACCCACAATCCCACAAACAAACTAGAGAGATCACCGGAAGCAGACTGGGGACGTTTGCATTCGAGAACCTTTCGAAACCCAGTACACCTCAACCGCATCTACCCCAGGCAATTCCACGACGCCGGCTGTAGCCTATGTAAACACAATTACGCAGACATCAAACGCAGGTTATGAAAATGCACATACACTACAAAGCGCTGTGATCATAAAAATCCGGACCTTCTTGAGGAGCGTTGGCACGGCGCTCTGGCTAGCTCAGATTTCGAAGACCAAGTTTAGGCCCCCAAGCAGGCCCGGGAAATGGTGGAAAGGCTAAGCCTCACCGCGAGCAGCTAGATGGCCTAGGCCAGGCCGCCAATCCACAGCTTCTCAATAAAGCTTGGTCCAGTCCATATATCTATATACAGGGTGCCCCAGCTATCACGCAGCACGATTAAAAAAAAGAGGAACGGCGTTACGCGAAGCCAACCTAGTGCGTATTGTTTCCAGTACAGTGGAGTAGCCGCCAGTAATTTTTTTGTTACTGAGATTTAGTTAAATACTTGTAATTATTATCTAACTCGAAAAGTAGCGTCCTAATGATCAAAGTGTCAATGAGAAAGTTGTCGAGCAACAGAATAACAGCCGATACAGCTTTCTGTTGCTCAATACGTGCTACATAAAAGTGTCTTTCCGAGCATGAAAGAAGCCCGCGAATACAGGCAAAGCGCTTCGAGCGGCCAGTCGTGCGGCAATTATGCGTATATTCGCAGGCTTCTTTCAGACTCGGAAAAACACATTTATGTAGCAAGTATTGAGCAACAGAAAGCTGTATCGGCTGTTATTCATGTTTCTCGACAACTTTCTCATTGACACTTTGATCATTAGGACACTACTTCTCGAGTTAGATAATTAATTACAAGTATTTCATTAAGTCTCAGTAACGAAAAAAATTACTGGCGGCTACTCCACTGTACTGGAAACAATACGCACTAGGTTGGCTTCGCGTAACGCCGTTCCTCTTTTTTTTTCGTGCTGCGTGATAGCTGGGACACCCTGTATATAAGGATGAGAAGAAAGGGAACCGAGGGGCCCGATTATTATTAATCATATCATAAGAAGCGAACAAACTATGACACCAAGGACAACATAGGGGAAATTACTTGTACTTATTAATTGAATTAAAGAAATGATAAATATAATGAAAATGAAAATGCATGAAGAAACAGCTGTCCGCAGGTGGGGAACGATCCCACGTCTTCACATTGCGCGTGTGATGCTCTTGCCATTGAGTTACCGCGGAGCCTTTTTCACATCCGCTTTCTGGGGTATTTATGTTTTACAACTAGAACTAACCTTGGAAGTGTAAGCCAGCGCCACCACTCAAAAACTATGGTGGCGGATGTGGAACAACCTTTCTGCCGCAGGCGTCGGTTGCCTTTCCTAGGTTCCTTTTCTTCTCGTTCATTACATAACGAGGGCTCGAATCCGATAACATTGATGGCTTCATGTAGCATATGTGGGTTTACCGAATAGTTGCCATAACCCAAATAGACCACGTGCTCGTGACGCTTGTGGCAGAAAGAATGTTCCACATCCGCTGCCATAGTTTGTTAGTGGTGGCGCTGGCTAACACTCCCAGGGTTAGTTCTAGTTGTAAAACATAAATACCCCAGAAAGTGAACGGGAAAACGGTTCCGTGGTAGCTCAATGGTAAGATCAGCGCAGGCGTTATGCTAAGACATGGGATCATTCCCCACCTGCGGACAGTTGTTTTTTTATCCATTTTCACTTGCATTATTGTATCATTTCCTTTCCCCTATGTTGCCCTGGGTGTCATTGTTTGTTGCCTTCTTATGATATTATATATATATATATATATATATATATATAGAGAGAGAGAGAGAGAGAAAGAAGGCATAACGAGGGGCTGCAGTTTTGTTAACTACACCCATGTACACCAACACACAACGCAGCCAAGGAAAACAGAGGACGAATTAGCTGTGGTTTAAAGTGAGCTGTAGAAAATAATCAGAAAAAGTATAAATAAAAGTGTACCAAACGGTAACATGCCACCAGTGGGATCTGAACCCACAATGTTCGCATTACGCGTCCGTTGAAAAAATGCATTGTACCACAGAGCAAATGAAGGTGCATATCGGACGATCGAGGGTGCTGAAATAGCTGTCAAAACGTGGCAATGTCATTCTGCCACATGATCACAGACGGTGTCGGCACGGCACGACACTGTCACCCTCGGAAATGAACCAAAAATTGACAGTCAGAAAGCTAATGTAATTATTTGCGGTGCTAGGAGGCTTGCCAGTATCTTTTATATGGTTTACATGTATGGAACCTTCCTTTAGCGAGGAAACTTTATTTGAAAATATCATTTCAGTCCGCTTTAAAGCAACATACAATATCATGATAAAGAGCTCAGATACATATGGTATATATATATATATATATATATATATATATACGCATTCGCGTAAACTCCAACTCATATCTGCACACATATATTTGCCATGAAAGGTCTGTTATTTTGCGATACTGCTTCTTACCTAAAAGCAGTTGTCGTATATACAATTTGTGTACATATTGTTACGCGAACGCAGGATTAAGAAGGAATAATTCATGGGGACAATGGTCAGCACTGTAAAAAGAACTGGAACGTGGTGGTCGGCGATACTTATACGGGAAGTACACATTCCAGTGACGGAAACTGCGCTACCATCCGCGAGGCGGACAGCTCGTGTAGTAGCAGGCGTGAGAACCTTCCTCAGTCGACGACGGACGTTACACCTCATTATGGACTCGCGGGCTCCAGTGTCTATTAACACCGTCAAAGGGACACTGTCGATGCGAACATCAAGTAAGTTCTGGTTCTTTGGGAGCGTCAATGGAGGATTTCGACACGACGAAGATAATGCAGCACTACCCCCAAGAGCTGCATGGTCTAGTTTTCCGGCCGGGAGGGTCCATAATTGGTCGGCGACGAATAGCGGCGTGGCTGGGGAGACTGTGACCGATGGGGCTGAGGTGACGTCGAGCGAGCGGGACGACTGTCATTGACGGATACGTCAGAGGTAGGAGGCAAACGGCGAGGCTAGTAGCGGCGAGGGTCGGCATATGGACGAGGAGTCGGGGAGAAGTAGCTCGACTACGGCAACGTCCAGCAGGTGCGGCAGTGGCGAGCGACGTGGCCAATGCGGGGGCAACGCAAGCAAATGGGCTTGTGGTCCGGAGTTCTCCACTCCGTAGGGCTGCGGTATCTGGGAGGGGTATACAGATCGCTGCGAGGCGCAGTTGTCGACACCGGCCGGGCGTTATGTCGGGAGACGGAGCAGGCAGCAGGAAAACCTAGGTTGAGAAATTTTCGCCGCACAACTGCCTCAATGCGAGAGATCGCTGCGGCTGGTTGGTCAATGGTGGGGTCAAATGAGTGTGGGTGGAACGGGGCAAGACTCGCAGCCTCGAGCTCGCGGCGAACAATACGTGTTACATTGTCACGTAAGGGTGGTGAAGCGGTAAGGTCGACGCGAGACGACATTGCAGCGGCGTTAGGGGGCCGGGAGAACTGTGGTATGACGCGGCGGCTTTTGGCGAGCTCAAAGCGGCGGCATTCCTTGACAATGACATCGATGGTGGAAACATTGTGGAATACGAGCAAGTTGAACGCGTCGTCAGCGATTCCTTTGAGTACGTGGTCTACTTTGTCAACCTGAGCCATTTTCTCGTCGTCTTTCCGACAAAGAGCGAGCACGTCTTGTATGTACGAGACATACAATTCAGTAGAAGACTGAACGCCGGTAGCAAGCTCTTTTCTGACAGCCAGCTGCCGACCGGTCCGATTTCCAAAAAGGTCCTCGTGTGTCCGCAAACAGACACGAGAGGTTCCGCCCAAGTAGAATAGGACATTCGCTAGCATGATGGTAGGGTCATAGTGATTTTTTCGGCTAATACGCTCATACAGGCTGAGCCAGTCCTCGACCTCGACATTATCTTGCCTGAGAATATGCCATGATCGCGGGGATTAGCGACCGTGACGTACGTTGTAGTCGGGGTCGCAGGAGTAGAAACAGACGAGGTGTAACCGGGAGCCATGGCGGAAAGAAGGACGGTGCGGCCGCTGCGGAGCTCCTTGGCGACGACGGGTAACGGCACTCTCCACCAAAATGCTACGAGAACGAATGATTAAGAACTGGAGACTATTTACTAAATATATTTACAAAGGGTAACTGCAGCGCTGGGCAGTTCAGCCGAAAGCTCGAGAGCCAGAAGCAGCTCGTCTTCTTCGTCGGAGCGCCCGCGCGCATCGTTCACAAGAAACACGCAATATGCATGTAGCAAATCGGAGAGTGATATAGAACAATGCAATTTTTGCGTCTTTCTTGGCCTAAGGTAGTGGCATATTGTATACAAGTAAGTTTACCACAAGCGCATTTTCCCATAATTGCGGTTCCTTCGTGTTGCCGCATGCAGGGGCGCTATAACGTAAAGTGATTCCAAACTGTTTTGAGTCCAATTTCTGCAATCAGCCTCCACCATTGGTCAAAACATTTTCGGGCCACTCCCAACTTCGCCAGTCTGTCACGCGACGTCACGAAAACCGTGATAGCTCCCCATCTGATATAACTTGTACACACTGATTATGCATGAATAAATTGCACAAAAGAAAAATAATCATTTCTGATTCGACGCCTTTTCTTCAGTAGCCCTCTGCTATTGATCCATCGTTTTCTGGCTACGCCCACTTCGCCTGTCTGTCACGCAACCTCACAAAACCGCAAAAACTCAACACGTCAAAGTTATGTCTACGCGAAAGATATGCCGAACAAAACTAACATTTTTTATAAATAGCCACAGACTGCCCCGTTCAGAAAGGAATAGAAAATGGCTGCCCGCCGATCGCTCAGGCCCTGGCTACTCGCACTTGCCGGTGAGCATGTATTTATTTGCGCAAGATTAACCTTCTTGCCTGGCAGCAAAACGTTATCGAGCCCTTTCGGCATGCATACGACCTCGCTCTGCCAACTGTTCCTTGCTGAGGATCCGTTTTTAGCCGCATTCTTATCCCTCCGTTGCACGCCGCCGCGATTTTCGACCAGCCACCGCACGTTAAGTAAGGCGAAGTGGACCAATCGGAGAAGCCGGCACCACCCTCTTCATGCGCTTATCTATTTTCACTCTGCTGGCTCGGCCCCATCGAAACCCACTCCACTAGAGCGTGCTCCTCGCCTCTTGTCAGCCAATTAGATAAGAAAAACCGCCCAGTGTAGAAAATGTTATTGGTTTTGAAACCGAACAAAGGTGACCTCCTCGTTATGTGATGCACATCAAGCCTTCAACAATTTTTCTTCTCTTTTTTTTAAAGCCGTGCACGAGTGTACAACAATAAAATGTAAAAAAACGTTACAAATATCCCAAGAATTCATGCTTATCACAGGGATTATCGCAGGGATCGGAAGAAAGATAACCTTTACAAAAAAGTTAAAAGGCAACCATTTACCACTGCTTTAGCTTCGCACCATAAGATGTATTCCAGCACTCTTTCATGCCTGCTAAAAACTGCGAAGAAAAAATTATACGAAACTCAGTTATCTAATGACACAAACTGTTCTAAAAAACAATGGCAGCTCTTGAACGACTTCTTAAATCGATCACCACATAGTTCACCTTTACAGAAAGTAATACATAATGGCATTGCACATGACAGCCCTGACATTGTTGCTGCGCGTTTAGTAACTACTTTTTTCAAATTTTCAGTCAAGAACACAGCACTTCGCATTGTAACCTAATTCGTTCTGACCACTCCTTCTTTCTTTTTCCCGTGACACTTGCTGATGTGTCTACAGCAATCGTAAATCTTAAAGAGACGAGCTCCGGTATAGATCAAATTTCCGCACGGCACTTAAAACTTGTAGTTGATGTTATTTGTGAACCCCTTTCTGTAATTATAAATCTTGCGTTCAACAATGGAATATTTCCTAACTCGCTGAAAGTAGCTAAAGTTATTCCGGCATATAAAAAGGGTGACCGACTGTCAGTTTCCAACTACCGCCCAATCTGTATTCTTTCATCGCTTAGTAAAGTTATCTAAAATTATTTATAATTCGCCTAAGCAAATACCTGCGAAAATTTAATCTACTGAAGCCATGCGAATTCGGTTTTCGAGAAGGTAGTTCCTCTAACCTTGCCCTGCTTTCCCTGACTGACTATATCAAGCGTTCTATTGATTCAGGATGCGTAGTTGGCTCAGTTTTTTTTTTGGACTTCACCAAAGCATTTGACACCATTAATTATCTCGTCTTGTCTAACAAACTCGAAGCATACGGTATTTCTGGTCCGGCCCTCAAGTTCCTAAAATGTTGTCTACTGAACAGAAAGCACACGGTATACATATCGGGCTGTTTCTCCGCTACTAAAACAATTAACCAAGGGGTGCCTCAAGGCTCATTACTTGATCCATTATTTTTTTTTTACTTTACATCAATGATCTTCATGACAGCATACACGTGGCTCACTGCGTTTTATATGCCGATGATACGACTATTTTCTTTGGTAATACATGTATTAATTCTGTCGCTACCAAAATAAATGATGTTCTCGGTAGCGTGTCCAAGTGGTGCTACGAAAATTATTTACTTATTATTCCAAATAACTCCAATTTTTTTATTTTTAAGTCACCTCAACGTAAGTTAACCCCATTACCAGGCATCAGAATTGACTCGCATTTCATAAGTGTCAGTGATAGTGCATCATTCCTTGGCGTTCAACTTGATACTAACCTTAAGTTCGTTAACCCTATTGCTCTAATTAGAAAGATGGCAGCATTCGGCATTCGTGCATTGCTTAAAAAGCACGCTCATAATTCTCCCATCAGACCCTGCTTTGTCTTTACTTCGCTTTTATTCATTCTCATATCACTTATCGCATTGCAACATGGCGAAATACTTATCAATATCATCTTTCATCCCTTCAGCCATTCGCATTATTTTTCACTGTCCTCGCGTCTTCACTGCAACAACAACTTATGTATTAATAACTTTTCCGGTTTATTCAAATTTTGTTGTTATATAAATAATTAACAAATCGACTTGCCATCAACTTCATTAATTCAGATCTTTTAGTAAATTCCAACTGTACTAGGTTTGCTGCTAACAATATTTTTTTGTTACCTAAGGTATCTACAAATGACGGTAAATCACCTTCATCCTTCTGTGCGATCACATTGTGGAATCATTTACCCATGTCTGTTAAATCCAAAGTTTCTTCAATTTCATTCAAGAATTCATTAAAAGATTATTTGTTGAATTCTTGATGTTGATGCTTGTTAAGGTATACTATATTTGTGTTTTTATGCACAGTATTTATTTCTCAATTTCCTCTTTTTTCGCGTTCAATGCATTTTGATGTTTTGTATTCCTTTATGCTTACTGTTATTTTTTACGTTCATGCATTTTGATATTTTCGATTCCTTTATGCTTAATGTTATTTTTTACTTCATATATATTAGTTCCATTGGTTCTCACTGCTGCTAATCCTTGTATTATTTCTTTGTAACCTTCATCGAGGGTCCAGTCTTGTACTTTGGGATCCTCGTCTGTATAATTTATATGCTGTCATTAACATACGATGTTATAATAATAATAAACTGATTTGATTTAAAAATACGACGAGTGTGTTTGATTGGGCTGTTCAGACAACGCTGCGGGTCACCGCCCGATGCTTGCGTCGGTGGTTACGTAAATTTGACGACAGCAGTTTGGAATCAAAACAGTTTAGAATCATTTTACGTTATAGCGCCCCAGGTGTGAAAATTGTGCCCTCTCAATTGGCAGAATATTGCTATTACAATGTCTTTATTATTGATGGAGAGTACGATTGCGAGCAATCGCTTGTACATACGAAAAATAAATGCTACTTCTTCGTGCATACCTGATCTACAAGTATCCACACAATCCTTACGCTTAGAGAACAGTGTTTGGTTCTGGCAACCAGTATCCGTCAGTTCAATGCAATGTTGTTTGTCGGGGTCGTAGTAGAAGCCAGTGCCGGTGTCACCGCAGTCTGCCCATACCGAAAAGTCAGGTTTTGTGCACGTACTTGCATTGTAAATACAGGTGCCACCTGAAAATATGAAATATGGGCGGGGATAGAGATTATATTCGTCAGCTTATTAGAGGACTATCCCGGCGCCCTCCACCATCTATATAGCTGTCCTTCTGGCTGGCCTTAAAGCTTAAATATAGCAGAAAATTGTGCAATTGGATAATATGATTGTAATAAATATTTAAATATAATTTATTCCTATAGAACAACAACTAAATTTGTCCTTGCTGAAAACTGCAGAATTATTATTAACCTAATAATAACTTGACCCTCAAATAAATCTTTGAGAACCGCATTTCAAAGCACGCCCATTTGAGTATTCACGTTTCAGTGTCTAACACGCCAGGAGCTGTTGCGTCTGCGTACGTAAAAGCGAGCTACGTGCAGACGTTCGCAGCCTCAGTGTTGTTCAATGGAACACAGCGCCTCACTTGATGCTCAATAAATAGCTGCAGTCGGCACGTCCGACGTGGCAGTTGATCTGGTGCTCCGCTGCGCCTTGCACCGTTTCTCACTGCACGACAGTTACCAACTTCTGCTGGCAAGTTCATCGCAAAGTTATTCGAGGATTGGCCGCATCGACAACAAGCTTCAGACGAAATGTAAATCTCAATTTAACAATATCACAGATCGCCTTCTTGATTGCACTGAAAACAGCAAAGGAAACAGATTCATGAAGACAATCCTGTGTTCAGAAATCAGAGCCGATTAACCAACTCACGCCGTTTCCTGCAGCCGCTTCTCATTTTTTTTTTCTAAATTAAAATCCCTTGCGGTGACTTGTGGCCTGTTAAACGATATGTTCGTATTGAGAAGGTGAACAAGCATAATATTTGCTGAAAGCTAACATGTTTCGTAAAGTGCTTGAGTCGACCTTGAATTTTCCTCAAGAATGGTCACGAATGTGCATGAATACTGGTCAAAATTGCATGGCAGTGGTCCAGAGTTCGGAAGGCACGATTTCCGGGGCGAGCACTGTATTATGGAGTGACTGTGACCGACATGGCGGCCGTCGTGCCTGCTTGTATTCCGCAAGAACGCCGCGGTTGCTCGCAGACGAACCGCGCTCTTGCTCTGCACTGGCTTGGAAGCCGCGGTGGCGTCCAAGCCAGTGCACAGCAAGAGAGCGTTCGTGTGCGAATAGCTCGCTAGTCATTCTACCAGGATTTGCAGCGGAGATGGCGAAAAGTGACGGTGGAATACAATCGTGATTGGCAACCGAATCTGCTATTGGAAATTAGCCTAAGGTTCATGATCGGTGCGCCAGCAGCCCACTCAACACGACGAACAATTCAGGAACCAACGAACACTTTCTGTTTTATGATGCCAATAAAGTAAATATTATTTGCTGTCCTTGCTTGGCGATTTATTAAAAGGGACACGTCAGCTCCTGTATGACCGGCTTGTCAACTTAAAGGGCGAAAGGCTACACGAGTTGAAAATGAATACCAGATTTCTTACCATGAATTACACTTGCCACAAAAGCGGACGCCGTAATTACCGCAAGCGAAAAATAGATATTGCTGTTTTAGTCCTGGGTCTCCCTTCCTACCTGCATAAACAAAATAAATCCTTCTTTGGTTACTAGCAGGCAAACATTTTCCTAACATACGGATCAAAAATGACAACAAAACATTCATCAACGGATACAGTCTTGTTTTTTTTTCAGGGTGAAAGAATAGAATATGCTTAGACCTGTAAGCATTATAATCGGAAACGTAAATAGCATGAAGCTAGCGAAAATAATTACCACGTAAACGTAGTATAATAAGAGACACTGATTTTAAACGAACAGCCCAAATTGTATGATCTCTCATGAATTTTAAAACATTCAATAAAACATAATTGTTGAGCCAGGTTAGGAAGAAACAGGAGAACAAATAAATATACCGGAAGAACCGACACTATAGGTAAATCTAGAAAGATGGCTAAAAATGTCCGTCAATATCAGAATGATCATAACGTAAAAGCATGCTGCATTTCATTTGAAATATTTCTCTATTGCACGGCGCAAATGACGGGGGTTGTCAATTGCGAGTGCAAGCTTTTTTATTTTCCATGGTGTTTGAGAAACTGTAAAGCGTCTTCTGAAGATATCTTGTTTTGGGGTAAGTAAAATTTTTAAATGTGATATTTCTATTTATGCGTGGTGAGGAGAGAAATGAATACACACATAATGGGCGGTTCGATATATTATGAAAGCTATAGGAGAATTTTCTCTTTAGTTATGGTAACGGAACCCATCGTATTACCCATTTTTCTCTTTATTTAAACACACAATTTTCTCCCACACAATCCCTTTCTGGGATGGGGCTCGGGGACAGTAAATATGGGTGTCATTAGTTATTGCAATATAAAAAGATAGAAACTAGGTTTTCTAGATGCGACAAATGTGATGGAAACGTCTTTTTTCTTGTAATACTTATTGACTAATATCTGCAAACACACCCTAAATAAAAATTGCAACAATAGACGCCTTGCTAATGACAAATTATAAAATAACTCATTGGATTTGTTTTTATGAGTCATCTAAAGTCGGGTTTTCTATAACATGCCACAAAACTCAGCATGAGAGTTACAAAGTAACGGCTGGACAAATAACTGCGGAGCCAAGCTATGTTTACTTGAAGCGTGGTTCAACGTGGTTTCTTACATTTTTTCTTCGTCCTCTTATCGTGACCCATACTATTAAAATTGTGTTTTTGATATCATGACTCATAATACTAAAATCTGCGTTTGACGTAACGTGATAGGTGATGGCGATTACGGGCACCGTACCTCAGGATATGAGCAATGTCGTTCGCTTTTGTTGTGGGCTACCCTCTGACATGAATGACTCATTTTCGGTCGTTTATTACCGCACTATATCCGCATAGTGGTGAACACTGTATCTCTCTTGTACGGTATTCAAATCAATATATATATATATATATATATATATATATGTATATTGTAAGCACATTCAACTTACTTCATCGTTCTCATTTGTATATAGCCATCATCATCCCTGTTTCTATTCTTCTTCGTGTTTGAGCCTCGGTCGTGCCGGTGGAATAAACGGGTCTGCCAGTGCTGCCTGTCCTTGTCGTCTTCCGTCTTTCAAAGTGGTGGAGGCGCGTCAAGATCCCGACGTCCTCCTGTGTTCCTGCCCTACCTGGAGCTACGTTCCGGTCGCCGCCTGCGCCCGGCCACCCCTACAGCTATGACCACCCCTGCGTCGGCCGCCGGCACTATCGCTACCCCTAACGCTCCTGCTCCTACGACATCGGCTGCACTGACATCGTGCACCATTACCACCCCTCATCGTGATCCACCAGTCTTTAGCGGGTCTCCGCGGGGATGACGTCGACTATTGGCTCGACAATTACAACCGCGTGAGTTCGGCCAATGGGTGGACCGACAGACAGAAGTTGACTAACGTCGCGTTCTATCTGACCCACGTTGCGAAGACGTGGTATTTTAACCACGAAACTGACTTCGCCGACTGGTCAGCGTTTACTACTAGCTTGCGGCAAATTTTCGCGCCTTCATCTGGCCGTTCAGAAGTCGCCAAACAGAAGCTCGCTGCGCGTGTTCAACTTCCACAATAGTTGTATACATCGTACATCGAAGATGTCTTGGCTCTATGCCGCCGCGCCAACGTTGGAATCACGGAAGCCGTACGCATTCGCCATATTCTTAAAGGCATTGGTTCCATCGCATTCAAAGCCTTAAGGCCGTTTCACATGGTGCGATTTTGCAGTGCGATTATCGCACCGGAATGGCGATTTCCGTCGCATGCGACCAAAATCGCAGTCGCAGGGCGGATTCTGCGATTTTCGGCTGCGACCAACCGGTTGGTCGCAGGGTCGCAACGTCACAGCAATCGCTGCGATTTTCCGTCGAAATTGCGCGAGAGCTATTTCGCGGTCTGTTTTGGAAAATCGCGGCGACCGCTCAACGCAACGTTTATAGATACTTTTTTGTCTATAAATATTGGCTCAACAAGCCTCGAACAGCTGCAACTAATTGAGTGGAGGCTTGGATTGTGCAATCGGTACGTAACATCAGCACCGACACGTGAACAGTGCAGATAAAAACTCGTAGGTCAGATTCGGTTCTGTGATTTCTATGGGTTTGTTCACAAGCTACGTTGCTAATCTGGCGACGCTGTTTTTTAGGTTGGCTTCGGGGGCTGATAGTACGTACTTTTGCGTGATTCTCCGTTATTCAC